>NW_020701576.1:0-1520 GCF_002925995.2 Terrapene triunguis | reverse complement strand
GCACACTGAATGTATGCAGTAAAACATTAATGTAAGCAGTTCTACAGGGATGTTTCAAATTCATTGTCTCAACACAGGAGCCAAAGGCTACAGCAGCTGCAGTTATACATAATGTTACATACCAAAGACAAAGTTGTCAGGTCTGAAGATTTGGCCAAATGGTCCAGATCTGACAGAGTCCATTGTACCAGGCTCCAAATCGACAAGGATTGCACGGGGTACATACTTATTACCTGTAAAAGGAACAAAAACCAGTATAACAGACTTGCAGTCAGCAGGCTGCTTTGCTCTGAGCAGCCTCAACACAGCTCACTGGAAAGACTGCTGCAGTGACAGAAGGGAAAGAGTATTAAGTAGAGCCATCTTGGAAAGACTCAGAGTCCTCTAACAAAGGGTCAGTGGCCAATAGCAAATTCCTTTACAGTAGCTGTCCCAAATATAATTAACTGTATATCTATACACCTGACTTTTGTTTTGGTTTACTTAGCGAAATTATAACCATCTGAAGAAATAAGTGGTGTATAATTACCTGCAGCTTCATTGTAGTAAACGTTGATCCTTTCTAGCTGCAAAGGACTGTCGCCATGGTAGCTGCCAGTGGGATCGATGCCATGCTCATCACTGATGACCTCCCAGAACTGAAATAGGGTTTTGAAAAGCGCACTTAATAATTGCATTAGGCTGCCAGGAGCAATCCGACATGCCTGTTGTAGTTCCATGGACCTAGCCCCTGCCGAGGGCCCTAACCAATAACTGCACCTTGATGAGACAAACACCGACAAGGCATTTACCCCCTGTCCCTAAAGCCGTTGAGAACTGGTCGAGCTACAATTATGATGATTAAGTGAGAAGGAATAGCAGGAAACTGCAACATCAGACAGCAAACACATGGCTAGATACATTAACCTAATTGTAACACTTCCAGAACTGCTACCACAGGCTTTAAGAATTACAGTATCTCTAACGAGTTGTAGTCTTCAAAGTGATTTAGATTACTAGACACTATAAAGGAAATTTCCCCATTGGGAATCCAGTTAGATACTACAGGAAAGAGCCTACATAGATGTGACACCCTTGAAGCATCTCTGACGCTGCTCAAAGCCCGGTTACCTCCCCGTGTAAAGGGGCGAGGCATCTGGCCTGCAGGGAGTTGCCTGCTGCATCAGCGAGGAAATGAGCGCCATTGTGAATTCAGAGCACGGCAACCAGGCTGTCGTAATACGCTTCCCCCCCGCCCGGCCAAGACAATGCCCAATCTCCCCTTTAGTGCCATTATCCTGTATGGAGTGGAGGTGGCGTCTCAACGGGGAACCGAAACGAGTGCTTTGATGCGCTGATTCAAAGGGGCCAGCTGAAAATTATTTTAGGTAAATATTTAATTGTTCCCAACCCTCCAGCAGCACCGCCACTTAGTGACCTCGCCTTTACACCGCAGCAGCATCTGTCCAGCCCCCGCGTGCTGCTGCTGCCCGCTGCCCCCTCCCAGCCACAGGGCGAGGGAGGCAACACGCGGGGGCCCG
>NW_020701575.1:0-2561 GCF_002925995.2 Terrapene triunguis | reverse complement strand
CCACTCTGACCTGGAAGGTGGAGTGGAAAGATGCTGATTTAGTCACCGGAATACGAAGGAGAAGTTTTACATGCTCTGTTTAGAACAGAACATTATTTACATTACAGCAATACTAGGAATTCCCAGCAAGGATCAGGGCCCCATTGTGCTAAGTACCATGCAATGCAAGCCTCAGTTACCTACTTAAGTCTCTAGTTTCATGGAGCTAGGTCAGTTTTGTGTTAGTGTTAAGCACAGAGTGGGTGTTCAATTTAAAGCTTTATGACAATAGTAAACCATAGATATATACAATTACATACCAAAGACAAAGTTGTCAGGTCTGAAGATCTGACCAAATGGTCCAGATCTGACAGAGTCCATTGTGCCAGGCTCCAAGTCAACAAGGATTGCACGGGGTACATACTTATTACCTGTGGGAGGAACAAAAGCCAGATTACAGACTTGCAGTCAGCTATTTAACAAGTGGGCTATTGTGCTCAGAGCAGCCTCATCACAATTCACTGAAGACAGACTGCTGCTGCCCAGACAAGTGAAGAAATGGTATTTTAAAAGAACAGCCTTGAGTGAAGTTATGACTTGAATTTGAAGTAGGTGTTAAAGCTTTGCCAAGGATTTAATAGCAATTCAGAGGGAGCATTTTACCAAGTGTAAAATGCACTGAAGTTAATTACATATACCTCTGATGCACGTATGTGCTTTAGAACGTTTAGTTTTGATTTCAGGAGGACACCGAGCCAAAATCAAAATAGTTACCAGAGGCTTCATTGTAGTAAACGTTGATCCTTTCTAGCTGCAAATCACTATCACCATGGTAGCTGCCAGTGGGGTCGATGCCATGCTCATCACTGATGACCTCCCAAAACTGAAATGCGGTTTTGAAAAGGGCAGTTAATAATTGTATTAAGCTGTCAGCAGTGTGACCTTCCCCTCCTCCACATACTGTCAACAGGCCTTTGAATGCTCTACAGCAGCATTTCTCAAACTGGGGTCCTTGAAGGGACTCCAGAGGGTCCACAGGCCCCGCTGAGAAACTCCTCCTCCCTGGCACACTTTCAGGCTCACCTGTCCTGGCTCCCCCCTGTTTCTTGAATCGGTAGACACATTCCTGCAGCCCCTGGGGTGGAGGGCCAGGGGGTCTCCACGTGCTGCCCCCTCCTCGGGCACCAACTCCACGGCTCCCATTGGCCAGGAGCTGCAGACAATAGGAGCTGTGGGGGTGGTGCTTGCAGGCAGGGGCAGCGCACGGAGACCATCCTCCCCACACTAGAGGGATGTGCTGGTCGCTTTTGGGAGCTGCCTGAGGTAAGCCCATCACCCCCTCCCACACCCAAACTCTCTCCTAGAACCTGCACCCTCTCCCACACCGCAACCCCCTGCCCAAGCCCAGAGTCTGCACCACTCACCCCCTCCTGCACCCAAGCTCCCCCCCAGAGCCCACACCCCTCACCCACACCCCAACCCCCTGCCCCAGCCTGGTGAAAGTGAGTGAGAGTGGGGGAAAGCGAGAAATGGGGGGAAGGATAGAGTGAGGGGGGGGCAGGGCCTCAGATAAGGGGTGGGGAAGGGGACCAGGCAAGGGCTGAGCAGGGAGGCTTGGGGGTCCCTGAAAAATTTTAAATCAAAATGAGGGTCCTCAGGTTGCTCAAGTTTGAGAACCCCTGCTCTACAGCCCTTCCCCCCTTCCTGTAGAGTGGCCAGTGGAGTAACCTAGCCAATAACGGCAGCAGGATGACTGACACTGCAGACAAGGCGTTTCCCCGTCAGAAGGTGCAGAGCTACAATTAGAGCGCTTCAGTGATGGGGAAGAACAGCAGCAACGTGGCAATTGATTTTTTAAGAGTCATCAGCAAGTGCGAGTGCCATTTATTCAGACTCAGCCAGACTAAGGGCAGAACCCCGGGGCTGCGGGCTTGGGCGGGGCAGAACACAGCTGCGGGATGTCAAGGGCAGATGGGGCTGGTGGTCTGCAATGCCCTCGCTATGCGGACTGTCCGACTGCTTTGACACTGACAAGGAGGGCGTGGCCAGCATTCGGGGGATCTGATTCATCCCGGAGAAGGCGCAGCCCCTTGTGCAAAGGGCGAGGCGGCTGGAGCCTGCAGGGAGGCACCCGATGCTGGGCTTGCGGCTGCGCCAGCGAGAGGGATTGTGATTCAGAGCACGACAGCCAGGCTCTGTGAAGAGAGGACTCTCCCCCCCGCCCCCAGTCCGCCCGCACACTGCCGGGATCGCCTCTGTTCTTTGTGGCTCTCATTAAGCGAGCGAGCAGAATACCCAGGTCAGCCCTAAAGCGTCACATAGTTTGGACACCAACCAACCACTAAAGCAGCCGCCTTTCGGAAGGAGGCTCCGCTTTCTGGGGACGCTGCCAGTGACAGTCAATAGCCTGACATAATACAGCGCAGGCACTAAGACTAGCGGAGCATTAATTCACGCCAGCCCCCGCGTGCGCACACCACTGAGCTGCCCCCTCCCAGCCACAGGGCGAGGGACACAACAAGCGGGGGCCCCGCCCTTTACCTTGGCTCCGATCTGGTTCCCGCACTGGCCAGCCTGGATGT
>NW_020701574.1:0-2110 GCF_002925995.2 Terrapene triunguis | reverse complement strand
CTCTGACTTACCCTGTGACAGTGGACTGGGGCTTTAGGGTCCCGCCCACCCCCACCCTCACCTTCCCCCAATGAATAGGTCATTAAATGAGAACAATAGCAAGATCACCCGGGATGAGATTTTGATGACTTCTGAGATCCCCCCTGCATCCAGGTCAGGCTTCTACCCGAGGGCACTTTGTCCGCTCTGGTTTTAAATGGGCTAGGGGACGGAGAGGCCATGCTTTGATAGAACAGTAGCGAGATGGGACAGTGGCTTTAGAGGATACAAGTCCCGGGCCGGGTCAAATCCGGAGCAGGATACGGATGCCACAGCCCATGGAAGGGACATGAAAACTCAAAGGAAAAGAAAGGTGGATCCTGGACCTGAGCCAATAGACAAGCTGTAGGGCGGAAGCCTATAGATCTAGGGAGCCAATTAAAACAGGGAGGCTTTCAATGGGATGTAATTGAAATATATAAACTTGGAGACGGTGGAGATCTGATGACGTCAGCCAAAGTTACCGTCTGCAGGCTCAGCCAGATAAGAGGTTGAAGAGGGCGTCCGTAGCAAGGGAAAACACTATTCCACAGGTTACACAAGCAGCAGCTTCTGCCAGCCAGGGCTGCTCCAGCCTCAGTCATGCTGGCAAACTCGCTCCCCCACCGCTGCTTCTCCTGATCCCCACCAAAGCCATCCTGGCTACCTAGAAGAACCCCCCAGCCCCACTCCTCTGCCCTCTCCAGGAGGGGCAACTCATGAACAAATGTAGCAGCTGTTTGTGTGTGGTTATGAACACAGGAGACATCACACCACATCTGCTGCTGGGCTGACTGCTGAAGCTCTGAGCTAGGGCACCAGGCGAAGGGGACCTGGATTATTTTCACAGCGGCCTCTTGCATGGGCTCTCCTCCCAGCTCAGGGGTCCCTTGTCACGATGCCAATCCAGCTCCCACCCCAGGGAAAGTAGGAGAAAGAGCTGCAGACCCCGTTAGCCTGGCTCAGGCCTGGTTTACATCTCAAACTTCGCTCCACCCAGCTACGTCACTCAGGGCTGCAGAACATTCCTACCGTTAAGTCCCAGTGTAGACACCACCAGGTGGATGGAAGAATGTCAGCCGCGCACCGCCCCTCGAACGGGGGGACAGAAAACCCCTCTGTCGCTGCAACAAGTGTCTGCGTTCCCATGGTGTAGCTGCCCTGGGGTCAGTTCAGCCCCTAACGTAGGCTGCAGCAGGGGCTCTGCCCCGGATACACCTCTAGGGCTGGCAGCTCCTGCAGGGGCATAGAGCCAGCTCTGCAAAGGTGGGGAGGACCCTAACACCAGGAATAGGCCCCCCAACTTAGGAGTCAATTCCCTCCAGAGAAGACAGGCGTCCACGTGACATGGCTGGATCATATCCTAGGCTTGGGAGGATGGTCCACTGGTTAGCCTGGGACTTGGGTTCGGTTCCCTGCCCTGGCACAGATTCCCTGTGGGCCCTTGTGCAAGTCACTTAGTATCTCAGTGCCTCAGCTGCTGAGCTGTACAATGGGGATAACCCCACAGGGGCATTATAGGGATAAATATATTCGAGGCGCTGAGCTCCTGAGGCAACAGGGGGCAGAAGCACCATGACAACTGGGCTAGGGGATTTTCGGGGGGAGCTTTGTTCTTCTTGCTGGGTGCTCTAAGGACCCCTAGAATAAAACCACAAGGAGGAAACTTTAAGTGACCAAGACTCAGCCACAACCCCGCTGCGGCTCCCGCCCTCCAGCTTAGATGGTGCACATCTACCAGCATCACTACCGTGACGTTTGAGAACAGGAAAGGAACCGTAACGGAGCCTACGAATTCCCCTTGGAATCAGGGCGTTAAGGGCCATGGGAGAGTCAAACAGGGTATTCATCAGAGCCTCTTTTACAGTTTCTCTGCTAGCCCGGTGACCTCCCCAGCCCCCTGCTGGGGCGTTGGGCTCAGGACTGACTGAGGAGCGAATGGATGGCCCCGCGGTCGGGATGAGAGCCTGGCACTTGGCCCTGCATTCAGCTCCCCGCTCTGCCACAGACGTCCTGCGTCGCCTTGGGCAAGTCCCCGAGCATATGTCTCTGCTGCGGCTCAGCGAGGCCTAGCCACACTAGCTTTAACCCA
>NW_020701573.1:0-1215 GCF_002925995.2 Terrapene triunguis | reverse complement strand
AGCACTGCTCCAAATAACAGGGGACGGGACAGTTGATTCATCTCCCAGTCTGCCCTTGCCAAACGTAATGGCAGCCATGGAAAGAAAGTCAACTGACAGGTGGTTGTTTCGCCCCCTATTACTGTGTCACTCAGCCCGGCTTACAGCCTGCGGAGACAGCGGAGAATGGGGGCCGGGAGGCGGGTGGGCAGAGAGCGGCACTGCTCCTGCCCTGCCGCAAGGTTAGGAAATGGCTGTGGGGCCCAGCTCCCCACTAGGTGAGAGCAGGGGACCCGAAATGCTGTAGTGCCTGCCTAGAGGTCCTGACTAAGGCTATGTCTACACGTAGGGCAGCGTGCAGAGTACAGGCACTACACATGGAGCCACACGCCACAGTGAAAGGCCTTTGTCTGCTGCCGGAGCCTTTCCGCACTTCCTCCCTCCCTCCCTGCCAGACCCTTCCCTCGCTCCCAGAGCCTTTCCCCACTTCCTCCCTCCCTGCCGGAGCCTTTCCCTGGGGTGGGGAGTAGTTCCGGCACCAGGGAGGCAGTGGGGACACTACATGGCTAAAAACAGCAGCACAGACATAGGAGGCGCTGCTTGGGCGTGCAGAGAGCCATGTATGAGATAGACCCTGGGGGTTCAGTAGCGTACAGCACTCTAGTCTGCCCGCCTATGCTGTGCCTCACCGTCTACACAGCTATATATACACCTGTGTTAGCTTGGCATGCAGTATCTGTACTCTACACGCTGCCATCAGTGTAGATGTACCTTAAGATCAAGACCTCACCGTGCTAGGTGCTGTACGTACACACAGAGAGAGACCCTGCCCTGAAGAGCACACAATCCGAAGAGAGAAGACATACCAAGGAGGTATTATTATCCCCATTTTATGTAGAGATCACAAGTAACATTTTCAAAAGTGCCTAAATCCCACTGGAAGCCCTGGGGACTTATGCTCCTAAACCACTTTGGCGCTATTGAAAATATGGCCCTAAGTGACTCACGCAGGGTCACACTGGAGAGCTGTGGCAGGGCTGGGAATTGAGCCCTCTCCCACATCCCACTCCGGTTCCCAGCTCTGCCTCTGACTTACCCTGTGACCGTGGACTGGGGCTTTAGGGTCCCCCCACCCCCGCCCTCACCTTCCCCCAATGAATAGGTCATTAAATGAGAACAATAGCAAGAACACCCGGGATGAGATTTTGATGACTTCTGAGATCCCCCCTGCATCCA
>NW_020701572.1:0-2005 GCF_002925995.2 Terrapene triunguis | reverse complement strand
CACCCGGGATGAGATTTTGATGACTTCTGAGATCCCCCCTGCATCCAGGCCAGGCTTCTACCCGAGGGCACTTTGTCCGCTCTGGTTTTAAATGGGCTAGGGGACGGAGAGGCCATGCTTTGATAGAACAGTAGCGAGAGGGGACAGTGGCTTTAGAGGATACAAGTCCAGGGCCGGGTCAGATCCGGAGCAGGATACGGATGCCACAGCCCGTGGAAGGGACATGAAAACTCAAAGGAAAAGAAAGGTGGATCCTGGACCTGAGCCAATAGACAAGCTGTAGGGCGGAAGCCTATAGATCTAGGGAGCCAATTAAAACAGGGAGGCTTTCAATGGGATGTAATTGAAATATATAAACTTGGGGACGGTGGAGATCTGACGACATCAGCCAAAGTTACCGTCTGCAGGCTCAGCCAGATAAGAGGTGGAAGAGGGCGTCCGTAGCAAGGGAACACACTATTCCACAGGTCACACACGCAGCAGCTTCTGCCAGCCAGGGCTGCTCCAGCCTCAGTCATGCTGGCAAACTCGCTCCCCCACCGCTGCTTCTCCTGATCCCCAACAAAGCCATCCTGGCTACCTAGAAGAACCCCCCAGCCCCACTCCTCTGCCCTCTCCAGGACGGGCAACTCATGAACAAATGTAGCAGCTGTTTGTGTGTGGTTATGAACACAGGAGACATCACACCACACCTGCTGCTGGGCTGACTGCTGAAGCTCTGAGCTAGGGCACCAGGCGAAGGGGAGCTGGATTATTTTCACAGCGGCCTCTTGCATGGGCTCTCCTCCCAGCTCAGGGGTCCCCTGTCACGATGCCAATCCAGCTCCCACCCCAGGGAAAGTAGGAGAAAGAGCTGCAGACCCCGTTAGACTGGCTCAGGCCTGGTTTACATCTCAAACTTCGCTCCACCCAGCTACGTCGCTCAGGGCTGCAGAACATTCCTGCCGTTAAGTCCCAGTGTAGACACCACCAGGTGGATGGAAGAATGTCAGCCGCGCACCGCCCCTCGAACGGGGGGACAGAAAACCCCTCTGTCGCTGCAACAAGTGTCTGCGTTCCCATGGTGTAGCTGCCCTGGGGTCAGTTCAGCCCCTAACGTAGGCTGCAGCAGGGGCTCTGCCCCGGATACATCTCTAGGGCTGGCGGCTCCTGCAGGGGCATAGAGCCAGCTCTGCAAAGGTGGGGAGGACCCTAACACCAGGAATAGGCCCCCCAACTTAGGAGTCAATTCCCTCCAGAGAAGACAGGCGGCCACGTGACATGGCTGGATCATATCCTAGGCTTGGGAGGATGGTCCACTGGTTAGCCTGGGACTTGGGTTCGGTTCCCTGCCCTGGCACAGTTTCCCTGTGGGCCCTTGTGCAAGTCACTTAGTATCTCAGTGCCTCAGCCGCTGAGCTGTACAATGGGGATAACCCCACAGGGGCATTATAGGGATAAATATATTCGAGGCGCTGAGCTCCTGAGGCAACAGGGGGCAGAAGCACCATGACAACTAGGCTAGGGGATTTTCGGGGGGAGCTTTGTTCTTCTTGCTGGGTGCTCTAAGGACCCCTAGAATAAAACCA
This sequence comes from Terrapene triunguis, assembly GCF_002925995.2. Classification (NCBI taxonomy): domain Eukaryota; kingdom Metazoa; phylum Chordata; order Testudines; family Emydidae; genus Terrapene; species Terrapene triunguis. The sequence goes on along the minus strand of NW_020701572.1, from coordinate 437 downwards.
CAAGGGGGAAACTTTAAGTGACCAAGACTCCGCCACAACCCCGCTGCGGCTCCCGCCCTCCAGCTTCGATGGTGCACATCTACCAGCATCACTACCGTGACGTTTGAGAACAGGAAAGGAACCGTAACGGAGCCTACGAATTCCCCTTGGAATCAGGGCGTTAAGGGCCATGGGAGAGTCAAACAGGGTATTCATCACAGCCTCTTTTACAGTTTCTCTGCTAGCCCAGTGACCTCCCCAGCCCCCTGCCGGGGCGTTGGGCTCAGGACTGACTGAGGAGCGAATGGATGGCCCCGCGGTCGGGATGAGAGCCTGGCACTTGGCCCTGCATTCAGCTCCCCGCTCTGCCGCAGACGTCCTGCGTCGCCTTGGGCAAGTCCCCGAGCGTACGTCTCTGCTGCGGCTCAGCGAGGCCTAGCCACACTAGCTTTAACCCA
>NW_020701571.1:0-6129 GCF_002925995.2 Terrapene triunguis | reverse complement strand
GTCCCTTTCTCGTAGTGGGAGAATGATGTCACTCTGGCTCACGCCTCCTGGTACTGTCGGTGGCCGGTGATGTGCTCGATGTAGATGTCCCTGGACCATCGGATGGCGTCTGAGACCATGAGGCACCGCATGAGACGTGCGTAGCGTCGACCGATCCCGCAGGTCCGCAGCACACGCTCGTTGCAGGGGTCCCAGGCGCCCAGGGCTCCGACAATCAGGGCGTCCATCTGCACCTCATAGCCCTTCGCTCTCAGGGTGTCAGCCAGGGGGGCGTACTTTTCCAGCTTACGAGCTCGGGCTTCGCAAAATGCCGGAGTCCTGTTCTCAAAGGAGACCGTGACGTCGACGAGGATGATCTTTTTCTGGGCCTCGTCGGTGACGACCACGTCAGGTCGTCGCTGGCTGTCGGTACCGGGGATGGTGCAGTTCACGGAGATCTCCCCCAGGCGTGGCGCGATGGCTTTCACCAGGCGGTTCTGGATGGCATTGTGGCGCAGCTGCCAGGCTCTGGAGTGGGGTTTGCAGCTGCACAGGACGTGGGGCAGGGTCTCGTTGGGGTAGCCGCACTTCCTGCAACGCTTGTCTCGGTTCCCGTGGCGGACGGCTCCGTTGAGCGGGACGCAGTTGAGCCGGGCACGGTGGATGAACCGCCAGTCGGCAAAACGGGTGAAGCCGCCCCCGGAGAGGAAGTGGTTGCTGGCGTCCCACTTGCTGGTCAACTCAAAGGCTTTACCCTGGTCCGGTTTACGCTTCAGGGTTTCCACATACAGCAAGCGGATGGCGGCCTATTACCAACCTCCCCCCCCCCAAAAACAAACCAAGAAACAAAAAACCCACCCCCAAAGAGACCCACCGTCTGGAAAGCAGACTGTTGAAAAAACTCACAGCAGAAAGAAGGCAGCCAGCTTCTTAAACAGAGTCAGAAAACACCCCCAAGAAAGCATAACAGTATCTTGTCATTAAAAAACCACCCAAAGCACTAAAGATTTCAGCTTTTTCAACTACTTGATAAAAAACTGCTTTAAAGAAGCTTCCTCTCAGTAAAATTCTTTTCTAACCAGAACATTCTCCCCAAGAGGAGATGCACTGTTCCTGAGACACTGCAATACCAGGTCAATGCATGGGGTGGACAGAGCAAGCTCCTATTCCATCCCCCTGTTTCAAAAATCAATTTAATATACAGTCCTCAAATAAAGGACATATCAGATATTAAACTGATAAGAACAGATACTACGCTTTGATCTTAGCTCCAAGGAGCCGGGAAGCGATACAGAGACTCTGCGACCGCACGCACACCCCTGCTCCCAACGCTCTCTACCTCACCGTGACGAGCTCCCAGACACGCAAACACCATAACTAGGTAACTCTAAGTGAGGATCACTTCCCCGAAATGACTCCAGTGGAAGAATTCAAAGCAAGAACCCTTAACACACGATTCTGTTCAAAGACAGACAAGTCTTGCAGCCGCCTTCCTCTCGCTGGTTTCCCTGTACGCTCCTAATGTGCATAAACCCACCCACTGACCCGTGACTCTTACAGCAAAAAAAAAAAAAAAAAGGGCAAAGAAAGCCTATATTAGCTATCCCTTTCTTATACAGAAGCTGTTCCATACCCCCTCATCATTTTTGTTGCCCTTTTCTGAATCTTTCCAATTCCAATATATCTTTTTCTTTGAGATGGGGTGACCACATCAGTACGCAGTATTCAAGGTGTGGGCGTACCGGGGATTTCTATAGAGGCGATATGATGTTTTCTGTCTTATTATCTATCCCTTTCTTAATGATTCCCAACACTCCGCTGCACATTGAGTGGATGTTTTCAGAGACCTATCCACAACGACTCCTAGATCTCTGTCTTGGGGGGTAACAGCTAATTTAGACCCCATTGTTTTAGAGGTATAGCTGGGATTATGTTTTCCAGTGTGCATTACTTTGCATTTATCAGCACTGACTCTCCTCTGCCATTTTGTTGCCCCGTCACCCAGTTTTGTGAGATCTCTGTGTAGCTCTTCGCAGTCTGCTTTGGACTTCACTATCTCGAGTAGTTTTGTACCACCTGCAGATTTTGCCACCTCGCTGTTTACCCCTTTTCCCAGATCATTTATGAATAAGTTGAACGGTACCGGTCCCAGTACAGACCCCTGGGGGACACCTGGGGATAAGAGGGAAGATCCTCTTCTGACACTGGCAGGCCAGGTGCCAGCTCATGCCAAGACCCCTAGGCCTTACTGAAAGGTGACAAATGCATGGCTGGAAACTAGTCTTGCTCACCTGTTTGTTAGTGTTGTTAAAACAGGCGTTCGATTTATAAAAATGTGTTTCGTGTTTAGACTTTATGAAAAGCTTGTGAGTGGCTCCATGCATTATTCTCACCTATACTATCTGTAGCCCACGTTATAAGGCGATATATAAGCGCTGGCACTAAAACTGTAAAGCCCCTTGCCGCCGCCAGTCAGGAGAGAAGCATTACCAAGTGTGAAATGCTAGTTTACCAGAAGAGGAGTGTAAGGATGCTGGTTCTGGCGGGACCCAACTGAGAGGGCCAATTCGGGACAAATTGCTTAAAGCAGGGCAGTTACAGCCCAAGGCTGGGGTTTTCCCACCTCTAAGGCAAACCAAACCAGCCCGACAGGGAGAACTTTAGTTTTACCCCACTGGCTAACCACAGGCCACACGAGCAATTCCCTTATACACTCCAGTTTCCCAGTTATGGGGACCAGTGCCACTCGTTATGGGGACAAGTGGTTATGAAAACCAATACCCCAGTAAAAAAAAGAAAAGAGGTTCTCTTGATCCCAAAGGACCAAGCCCCAGACCCAGCTCAATACACAAATCAGATCTTACCCACAAATCACGCTGTTGCCAATCCTTTAGACTCTTAAAAAAAAAAAAAAAAAAAAAAAAAAAATCTAAAGGTTTTTTCATAAAAGGGAAAAGATCTAGATGAGAGCTAGAATTGGTTAAATGGAATCAATTACAGACAGTAATGGCAAAGTTCTTGGTTCAGGCTTGTTAGCAGTGATAGAATAAACCGCAGGTTCAAATCAAGTCTCTGGAGCACATCCTCCGCTGGGATGGGTCATCAGTCCTCTGTGTAGAGCTTCCCTTTGTAGCAAAGTCCCTCCAGAGGTATGAAGCAGGATTGAAGACCAGATGGAGGAGCTGCAGCAGCTTTTTATATTCTCTTGCCATGTGGTCTTTCTTTCTTTGTTCCAAAGACAAGCATTCCATCACCATGGCATGGAAAAACCTCAGAGTTCTGTCCATAGGCAGGTCCCTGCATACCTTGCTGAGTCACAAGGCGTGTCTGCCTTCTCTCAATGGGTCAATGTATATCTGATGGTCCTTAATGGGCCATCGAGCAGGCTAGGCAGAGCTGACACCAACTTGTCTGGGATGTCACCCAGAAGGAGAGCATACGTTTGAAATACAGACAGTATAGAGCCAATATTCATAACTTCAACTACCAAAATGCTGCACACATACAGAGAGCATAATCATAACCAGCCAACCATCACCTTGTCTTAGACACCTCATTTGACCCCCTTTATACAAGATTTGGTGCGACCACATCAGGGACCTTGGTTGCAACCATGTTCTATACGGCCCCAGTTCAAGTCAATAACGTGACAAGGAGTCATCTCCTTTCCAACGAGAGAAGGCCCCGAGACAACAGACAAGCCACTGTGGATCATCCGTGGACAAAAGACTTGGTTGACTGCTCCCCGTCACACACCCACCAGGAGGCGGAGACCTGCACAAACACTTGCCCCATCCGCTTGAGCTCGGGGGGTGGGGGTGGGGGTGGGGGTGGGGGTGGGGGGAGAGAACGGAATAAAAACCCCTGTCGAGAAGAAACTGTTGCCCCTACGCTGCTTGGACTTCAGGGAGATGGCACGCCTTCTAAGCATAAGCAAGGGATCCCGGCTGTTTGGCTAGGGTTAGCCCTAAGGGACATACGGAGCTTGCGTGTTACAGCAGCTTCTACTACTTTTTGAAACCTCAGGGTATGTCTACACTACAGGATTAATCCGAATTTAGATAATTCGAATTTGGGAAACAGGTTGTATAAATTCGATTGTGCGTGGCCACACTAAGCACCTTAATTCGGTTTTTAACCACATTAATTCGGTGGTGTGCGGCCACACTACCCCATTAACTTAAACACAGTAATTCGGTGGTGTGCGGCCACACTAACCCTAATTCGAATTAACAAAATCGATTTAGGCTCTACTCCGTTCGTCGAGGTGGAGTACAGAAATCGATTTAAAGGGCCCTTTAATTCGAATTAACTGGCTCTGTAGTGTGGACGGGTGAAGGGTTAATTCGGATTAACGCTGCTAAATCCGAATTAATCCCGTAGTGTAGACCAGGCCTCAGACTGTAACTCCTTTGTGTGAGTATGTTTACCTGCTTTAACCTGGTAAATAAGTGTCTTCTTTCTTTTCCTAGTTAGTAAAGATTCAGCTAGTTTATTGGCCACGCACCTTGTCTTCGGGTTGAGATCTGAGGTGCAATTGACCTGGCTCAGTGACCGGTCCGAGTGACCGGAATATTGTTATGGTTTTTGGTGCAAGGGACCATCTGTCACAAAGGCAGGCTCACCTGGGTGGCAAGATAGATTCAGGGTGCCCATGGGGGCTGTCTGTGACTCCATGTTAAGGCTGTTCTAGTGCCCGAGGAGTTCACACTTGATACTTGGTTGGTGAAATCGAAATCTGGAACACACAGCCGTGAGGAGCCCCGCTGTCTGCCAGCCCCGGGCGCTTAGAAAGGTAAGGTTCTAGCTTGCCTGGTTCAGAAACCGGAAGGGAAATAAAGAGAACCCACTTTTTTTGGAGAGAGAATCCTCATGATTTTTAAGCCAATCTTGTGATTTTGGGGAGTCTGACTCATGATTTTCCAATGGTGAGGGTGGCGACACTGAGAAGTTACGGATTATTATTTAGCATTTACATTACAGTAGGTTTGGGGTCGGGGGTGGGAGATCAGGATTGGGACCCCTGTGTGCCGGGTGCAGCACGCCACCTGATGCCTTGCCTTGATGGAACGTAGGCTGGGTGGGGAAGAAGTCTATGTAACTCATGCAGTTGTTGATATACGTGGGACCTCAAATTTTAAAATTTTATTAAGATGATGTTAAAAAAAAATTGTGAACAGAGTTTGAGCATAGAAGTTTCTGGTTATCAGTGAATAACATACAGATTATCGAGGGTGCAAAATTTGGTTAAAGATAAGGTGGCATGAGGAATACATAATCCGCAATATCCCCGATTGGGAGTAAAAGGTTGATGGGTCAAAGTACAGACATTGAGCTATGAGGGTAAGAAGTTCATAAAGTGGCTATGTTCGGGTGTGGAGTATAATGAGTGGATATCATGATGAGGATGGATTGACCCTCATTTGGTGAGATTTAATGTTCAGGGAGTTTATGGTTCCAGTTCATATAATCCAACGGAGAAGGTCACTTGGTCCCTTTCTCGTAGTGGGAGAATGATGTCACTCTGGCTCACGCCTCCTGGTACTGTCGGTGGCCGGTGATGTGCTCGATGTAGATGTCCCTGGACCATCGGATGGCGTCTGAGACCATGAGGCACCGCATGAGACGTGCGTAGCGTCGACCGATCCCGCAGGTCCGCAGCACACGCTCGTTGCAGGGGTCCCAGGCGCCCAGGGCTCCGACAATCAGGGCGTCCATCTGCACCTCATAGCCCTTCGCTCTCAGGGTGTCAGCCAGGGGGGCGTACTTTTCCAGCTTACGAGCTCGGGCTTCGCAAAATGCCGGAGTCCTGTTCTCAAAGGAGACCGTGACGTCGACGAGGATGATCTTTTTCTGGGCCTCGTCGGTGACGACCACGTCAGGTCGTCGCTGGCTGTCGGTACCGGGGATGGTGCAGTTCACGGAGATCTCCCCCAGGCGTGGCGCGATGGCTTTCACCAGGCGGTTCTGGATGGCATTGTGGCGCAGCTGCCAGGCTCTGGAGTGGGGTTTGCAGCTGCACAGGACGTGGGGCAGGGTCTCGTTGGGGTAGCCGCACTTCCTGCAACGCTTGTCTCGGTTCCCGTGGCGGACGGCTCCGTTGAGCGGGACGCAGTTGAGCCGGGCACGGTGGATGAACCGCCAGTCGGC
>NW_020701570.1:3149-4910 GCF_002925995.2 Terrapene triunguis | reverse complement strand
TACGTACAGATAAAAAACAGAAACAGGGAGTGGGGACTTCGAGTCTTTATCTGTTTAAACAAATTGTTCCTGGTACATTTGGTACAAGAATGCGGCCCCCACCTCCTATCTTATCCGCTGCAGCTTAAGCAAGCATGCCCTCAGGTCTTACAGAGAGGCAGGAATGGCCTAGCAACTACTGTTAGCCTAACTTTGGCTAAGCTGGCCAAACAACTATACTCCATATTTTTGGGCCTAACAATCCCCCCTTTGTCCCTGGAGTACCTTGGAGGGACTCCTGGGACAACTAACTGCCATGAGTGGTGAGCTTGGGGTTGGTTACTTTTGGACGGAACACACCTTGGTGCCCATCCAACATCCAACCTTTATTATTACATACAAAGGCCAGTAGGCCACATATAATTACAACAGCGCTTCGGAGTACATTATGGAGCCAACCACCTATATCTGGAATTCAATTGAACAGGTTACTTTACCAGGACTCAATCCGTTTTTCTCCATGGTCCTTTGCTACCTTCATAAGGTGGTTTGCTTTTTCCCAAGTGGCATTATAAACGTCTGGGACATACACGCAGCATTTCTGTCCAATTAATGCACATGTTCCTCCCTGAGAAGCCAGTAATATATTTAATGCCAGGCGGTTTTGAAGTACCATTTGCCTTAGTTTTCGCTGTTCAGCTGCCAAGTCCACCAAGGCTTTTGGCGGTAGTCTAATTTTCCAGATTTTTTGGTGAATTACCCAATTTCACATGCATCCTTCCCATGGACCCGGCAGGATTCGGTATGTGGGAGCCCACACCCCCCCAACCGGTCCATATGCTTGGAAGGAGCATTGAGAATGTTCGCACTTTCACCTAGAAAGTCTTCAAGTATGTCTCCATGGCCACAGATCAGATGGTACTCCTGATGTGTCTGTAAGGGCAGTGGGCCAAGCCTGATGCTCTAGATTATTTTGAATGGCTATTAGCTGGTCATTCAGGAAATCCTGAATTTCTGAACATGCTAGATCCCACTGCAATGCCTTCCCAGCCTCAGTGATATTCAATACCATCTCTGTCAGCAACTTTTGGGTCATTGATATTAATTGCAATAAGGTACAGGTCACATTATTAGTCACTGGAATAATTTCTATGCAGGTAAAATTTTCAGTGGCAAAACAAACTTTGGGTATTTGTTTAATTATTTACTAATTGGGTGACCAAATAACAATAAGGGCCTCTCTCATTGATTATATTAACTATATGACATTGTCTGTATTTGGATGTGTTACAGGGGTAATAGTGTAATGGAGGAGATGGCAGGGGCAATGGCAGCAAGGTGCCTTTGGTACTTATTATTTAAAATCCAATTAGGGAGGGCAATACATGCTGAAGGACTTATCTAAAACACAGGGCGCAGCCTGTGGAATAAGCCCCAAAATTCAATTAATACCACGTTCCCAAGCATGGGTCCCACAAGTTTCTTTTTTTTTCCAGGTTATAATTCTTTGTTTTTTTACCAGGGCCAGTTCTTAATGTCTTTTGTAGTCAGGAATTTCTGGACTTTGTGGTTTCAATGAAGCAAGTGTTCCTTCTTCTCTTTTCCTGAAACAGTCATGATTCAGCATTATACAGGGGAGAGGTTACTAGCACATTACCCTGTAGTGGTTTTGTGTCTTCTAGAGAAATTCAAAGCAACAGTAGGTCTGTCAGTGGACAAGGGAGAGGTTACTAGCACTTTACCTTGTCTTTTTTTTCTTTTTTTTTTTTTTTTTTTTTTTTT
>NW_020701570.1:0-3049 GCF_002925995.2 Terrapene triunguis | reverse complement strand
TTTTTTTTCTTTTTTTTTTTTTTTTCCTGCTGTCCAGACGGCACAGCAGAACTAGAAGGAGAAATAGGCTTATTATCAGTTAGAAAGTCCTCCCGAGGTGGAGGGGTTTTTTTGCAGTGAAAAGCATGGGTCCAGGCAGTCAGTCCCTGGCACTTCACAGCAGTGTTGGTGGTTAACAGGATTTGGAAAGGGTCTTTTCAGTGTGGAGCCAAAGCAGTCTTTCGTTGATGGACTTTACATAGACTCAGTTTCCTTGTTTCAATTAATGGCAGGGGTGCTAGGGTCTTTGAGTAGCACTTCTCTTCCTGTGAGAAAAAACCTAACACATTTCATTAATGCATTGTCTGTATTTTGCAGATCTTAGTTGCTTGGGCACATTTAAGCCCCCCCCTTTGTCTTGGGGGTCAGCCAAGTTTTGGCTGTGACCTTGGATGAGCCTGCAAGCTGTATTTTTTTTTCAGTTAACTCATTCTGTGCTTTTTCCTCTTCTCTTCTTTCTCGGCTTCTTTTAACCTACAAAGGAAACCTTTACTCTTCCAGTAAAATAACTTTATTACAGAGCTTTGGAGCAACAAACCGGGACAAGCACACCCACTCTTGAGGAGTGCACTCGGTACAACCTCTGGTGTTCAATAGCTTTTCTTCCTCCCCACCCTCTGGCTAGAAATCTGAGGTAGCCAGAAGGATTTCATGGGCAATATGGGGAGTGGGTTAACCTTCCATGTCCTTGTTTCCAAAGACTGTTGGTATGCAATTCTTAACAACAATTTTTGCCATAAAACACAAAAATAATCCCTATTGTGCCAGTAAATGCATGGTACATTGAATGCTGTTTAGCTGGCATCCGTTTTCTCTGATGATTTGAAAGACATTATTTGCTTAAAATATTTCCTTTATATACACATACTCTTGTTGATTTTAGGCAAAACAGAATTACCCCATATTTCCTTGTATTTGTTTTATAGGCAGCCCAGGTTTCAGTGGCTTCTACCTTATTAGTTAGATAATTTGCATTAATACAGATGCTTTTTGGCTTGCTTTCAGATCCAAAGCTATCCACAGCTTAAAGATTCTTACTTTAAAAAAGGACACAATTAACTTTCCCAGACTTTTGATTGCCTTTTACTTTTAATTCCTGCTTTCAAACACACAGTGATCTGAAAAAGACAACACAACCTATATTGGTAGGTTTGCATTTCTTTTACCTCTGCTACAATATACACTGCACATGTTCTGGGGAAAATGCACATTTTCTCCACAATTCAGTTTTCACAATGCTAGCCACATTAATTTCTACACAAGGTGTAACTGTTTTTTTTATGCTTACAAAATCTTCATGCACCCACAGCAAAGTGACAGCTCGACCACACAGAGCCAGGGGCACTGTCCTTCTTTCTCTTTACCAGATCTTTTATTTGCTATTTTGTTACCCAAAAACAAATTTAAATCTTTTATTCTTCTGGCTTTGACTACCCTGCTGCAGGTAAATCTTAAATCTTGTAAAGCATTAAGTCACCTTAAGGATTAAATGCTAAACACCATATTAAACAACACTAGTTTTCTGTGTCTGGCAAAAGTATTCTCGGTTTTGCAACTTTAAACAATACCAATTCATCTTAAACTTATAAAATACAGATTGTACACAGCAGGAGTGTTCTTCAGCAAATTCGACTAAACTATTCATAGTCGAATAATTCCACTTAAATAACCTCTTGCCTGGATTACTTACAGAAATTCTTATCAAGTTTCACTGCTTAATTTCCTCTAGCAACTATAGAGTTAACTTCTCACTCTCTTTTTTTTTTCTTCACTTGCTTGTTTCCCAAAATGACACCCAATCAACTCAGATTTTACCATTTCAATTATTGTCCTGGGGATTTGAAATCGCCATGCTTATAATTACTTACTCCTTTTCTTCCACTATGCCCTTAAAGTTTCCAACCTGTTTTCTAATCTATCTGTTGACTGCCCGCTTGGGCCCGATCCTGCTTTTCTTGCTGAACCGTCCACCCTGGGGTCTCCTGCGGCGTCTCTTTCAGAGATTCCAGTCCAGGCCGGCTGCCTGTTGCTTCTTCACAGCATCCCCAAACCACGCCAGCTCCAGGGTCTCAAAGGCAGACTGTTGGATCTCACTGGACAGTTAAGCTTTGCAAATGTAATCTCAGCACTTGTAACTTGTATTGTCTTTGGTTTGCCTCTGTCTATATTTTTTACAGCCAGCTGGGGCTGAAAGCAGTTTTTCTTTTGGTTTATAGTTATACCATACAAATAAATAATTCATTTGTCCCGGTCTAAGATCAACCAGAATATCCCTGAGGGAATCCATCCTGTCAGCAGAAAAAGTTCCGCACCTTGGCCAGTCCTTAGTCGGGGACAAATGGGTAGTAAAGGAGGGCCACTGAATTTGGCATAAGTTTCTCATCTTAGATTTAGTCAAACCGGTTGTTCCAGAGATTTCCTTTCAATCTCAAAGTACCAGAGACAACGGGGCGTCCCCCGGGCACTTACTGCCAAATTGTCCCATTTAGCCTGTAGGGACTCTAACCCCTTTTCCCGAGGACTCTAACCCCTCTTCGGGGACTCTAACCCCTCTCTGGGGACTCTAACCCCTCTTCGGCGATCGCTTACCTTATCCAGGGACTCTAACCCCGAAGACCTGGATCCTACTCAACGGGTAGGTGGACGTTGCTGGGTTTCTACGGGCTTCAGCTGGTTCACAGGACTCGCCTTATCGCCGACGCAGGGATCAGGTTACCGGACAAGGCTCCTCGAAGCCGGAGGATGCGCGCTGCGTTGCTTCAGAGTCTGATCCTGCACCGGAGAGTCAGACGAGTCCCGGCGGAGTCGCCAAATTTGTCAGGGACTTTTTAACCCAGACGGCAAGGTTCGTTGTCTGACCGCAGAGTGAGAGACAGGCAACACCAGCAAGGTCCAATACAAGCTCTTTATTGAAGAGTGCACACAACAGAGAGCGGCCCGTCTCCAGAGAGAACCAGCCACGATTACAACAACTAGTGAGATTATATAGACAGTTCCGTCGCGTCATAGT
>NW_020701569.1:0-1780 GCF_002925995.2 Terrapene triunguis | reverse complement strand
TTACAATACTGAAACAGTGCAAGTCTCAGTGATTTAAGCAGGAATTGGATTGATAGTGAAACTTACAAAGGCAGCTGACTGAACAGCTATGGCTCTTAACAAGCATCTTAACTGTTAATTAGCCAGTTATTGGGGTAACCGGTTTTATGAATGAATATTGTTTCATTCATAAAACTTTACTTATGAAGTTACATTAATAAAGTAAACAATTAAAAACAATTTCATTCATGAGTCCTACAATTGCTGCCCCAGGACACATCCCGGTGCCAGTGGCTCCGGCGCCGAAAAGCCCGTCGAGCCCCGGGATAAGCGCCTCGAGTGAGGAGGAAGGGCTGGAGGAGCTTCTGGAACAGCCCTCCACACCGGACACGTTTGAGGCAGCAAGGGACCTCATCAAATTGTCCGCGGAGAGCCCCCTCCAGGCCAAAGACAAGCAGCCGGGGCCGACACCGAGACTGCCATCCAGAGGCAAACCGGCAATGGTGCACCCATCAAGGTCACCATCTCGGCACTGTTCACGGCGTCGGTCCCGGTCGAGCTCCGCCTCGGTGGACTCCTGGCTACCCTCAGCGCAGAGAGCCTCACAGGCATCTTGCCCTAGCAAATGCCCAGCACCGGTCCAGCGTTCCCCGGCTCCTTATCCGAACAGGCACCGGGACGTTTCAGTCACGCGATCCCCGAGACCGACCACTAGCAGTCGTTCCCGGTCCCGAGGGCATCGGTACCGTTCCCGGTCCCGGTCGACAAGGTGCCACTCCCGGTCCCGGTCAAGACAGCGCTGCTCTCCGGTCCCCGACCGGCACTCACAAGGAGGCCACGGTCTCCAGATCACCAGAGCAAGAGAGAGCCGACACGGCACCAAGCCCGGTACCGTCTCAGGCCCGCTCAGCTGGACAGACTCCAGAGGAGCTCCCAGCCGGTGAGGAGCTGCAGGAAGGGCTAGAGGAGGAAGCACAGAAGGCTTTAACCTCTTCCTCCTCGCCAGATGAAGCCGTGGCGGGCATGGCAGTATCAGGCCCTCCCCCGATTGACCATCGAGCGCACCAGAAACTACTCCGCCGAGTAGCCCTCAATTTGGGGTTACAGGCGGAGGAGACGGTAGAGCAGGAGGATCCCATGGTGGACATCCTAAGCCCTGAAGGCCCCTCCAGAATCGCGCTCCCGCTCATAAAAACGATACAGTCTAATTATAAGACAGTATGGCAAACACCGACCTCCAGTGCACCAACTGCAAAGGGCATAGAGAGGAAGTACTTCGCCCCCTCCAAAGGGTTCGACTTCCTTTTTTGTCACCCGACCCCCTGTTCGCTGGTCGTATCCGCGGTCAACGAACGAGAGCGACATGGCCAACAAGCCCCGGCCCCCAAGGCCAAGGAGGCAAAGCGCTTGGACTTGTTTGGTAGAAAGGTCTACTCGTCTGGGGGCCTCCAATTAAGGATCTCTAATCAGCAAGCGATCGTGAACAGGCACAATTTCAATTCTTGGGCATCAGTCTCCAAGTTTAAGGACTCCCTGCCTCAGGGCTCACAAGCCGAGTTCGCAGCCATCGTGGACGAAGGGAAGGCGGTGGCCAAAACCTCTCTGCAGGCCTCCCTTGACTCTGCGGACGCAGCTGCCAGGACAATCGCGTCAGGGGTGGTGATGAGGCGCTCGGCGTGGTTACAGGCTTCAGGCCTTCCACCAGAGGTGCAAAACACCTTACAAGACACCCCGTTCGAAGGGTCAGGCTTGTCTCTCTAATATTCTGGGACTGACAAGACTACAACATTACTCTGTGGTA
>NW_020701568.1:0-1658 GCF_002925995.2 Terrapene triunguis | reverse complement strand
GTCCCAGAGTTCTTTTATAGCTGAAGCTCAGCTGATAAACCTCTTGTGTGCGCGCGTTGCGTGCACAGACATCGGAAACTTTTTCCCTCAGCGGCTCCCGTCGGGTTCCCCCCCCGCCAGAGCGGCGCCCCGCTCTAGCATATACATACACCTGCCGACCCTCCCCTCCCTCAGTTCCTTCTTACCGGTCCGTGACGGCGTTGGAACAACTCTTATCTCTCGCCTGAGAGTGTCCCTTAGCGTTAATAGTTATCAGTGTTAATGTTAGTAGTTAGCAGTTTCTTCAAAGATAGTTTAGCTCCTTTGTTTAAGTGTTTGGTTAAATTCCGACACCGGCCCTGGGCGGTGGGGCATGCCGCACGCCCAAGGCTTCAAGGCTTGTGCCACGTGCCGCAAGCCTATGCCGATTAGCAATCCACACGACTCGTGTCTCCGTTGCCTGGGGGAATCGCACCAGAAAGAGCGCTGCAAGATCTGTAAGGCTTTCAAGCCCAGAACTAAGAAAGAGAGAGACTTTCGGCTTAAACAGCTACTCATGGAGGCTGCATTACAGCCCTCCACTTCGACTCATCCGACCGCGGCACCGTCAGCCCCGGTGCGGAGTGCCCCGGCATCGGTTCGTGATCCTGCACCGGTGGGGCACCCTAAGCCTACGGCACCGAAACAACAGGACCACCCCAGGCACCGGTCGTCTTCGCCGACCAAATCGAAGGGCCAACCCAAGGCCCGAGGCCGCTCCCCACATAAAAACGTAGTGCCCATGAAGGACTCGAGTGCGCTAAAGGGCATTGTGTTATACCAATAAAAACTAGCAGGATCTTATTAAAGGGGACAAGATAAAGATGCCACATTTATTATGATAACAATTTGATTTATGACTAATAACTAATATCTTAATCCTTATACACACACATTATACCTAATACCTATACACACACACATCCACACACACACACATCCATCAGATGTTCTGCAGCTGCTGCATAGTTACCAGTCCTGCTTGAGTCTGTGGCTTGAGTTTGCAGCTTGGGTTCGTAGCTTGTGGCGGCTAACTGGCCAGGAAAGCCGGGCACAAGGACGAGCTGGGTCTCTGTTGGGCATGCACCGATGCCCTTCCATGTTGGCAGCAGAATGTTACCCTCCTCCAAAGTTTTCCATCTTACCCATCCTTTTTGTAGGCTTTAGTTTGAATCCAGAGTCTATAGGTTTTGCTGTGTCACGCTGCCTCTGGGTTTGGTGATTGATCACCCGTCAATTGCAGACATGACTTTCAGCCTGGGACCGGGCTTTGATCTTCCTTCTATTGTACCTTTACTTTTTAGGGTGGATTCTTCTTACTTTGTTAGGGCTCTTGTCTGCATCTTCAGCCGTTGGTGTTTGAACTTTATTTAATCAGGACAGGCTGGGGCTGGAGGTTGATTCCATCATCCATACATCCCTCATTCACACATCTAAACTAAACTAATAAGATTACAGCAGGGTTTGCAAAAGTGAAGGTTGCAGCAAGCCCTTACAAAAATGGAGTAAGCGTTTTAAAATGGGGTTTGAATTACAATATGGCAAACAGTGAACAGAAGTTACCATATAGACAAGTATAATGGATGGCAAACAGTGAACAGAAGTTACACTGTAGGCAAGTGTAATAAATGGTGAACAGA
>NW_020701567.1:0-2559 GCF_002925995.2 Terrapene triunguis | reverse complement strand
ATGGAAAGTTAGATGCTTGCTTAAAGCTGTATTGCTCTATATTACCAATTGTATTCATGCTTATGAATATGCAATCAATTAATGTAAAGAATGAGTGAGAGAGCATGAATGACGGCCAATGGCAAAGTAAAGAAGCAAATATCGCCTTTTATGGAACCGTGGTATTATCTTGGTGGAGATATAAATCTCGAGATGGGCGGCCAGGTGGGGTTACCAACAAGGAAATGTAACAGCAGGCTAAACTCGGGATCGGACCGGAAGCAGTAGAGCTCTCCCACGGATCTGAAGGGACTTTGGGGACTCTCGTCACCCCACGTTATATCTCTGGGCAGCTGTGGCCTGGCCAGCCTCAGCCACCGAAATCAAAACCAACATCCGCACCTGCAGTCTGCCAGTATGACTAAGTTGTGTGTGTGAGCATAACTGCGCAAATAAGGGAAGCAATAAGGAAAGCAATAAATCAAGCCTCAGTGCTGCTCAAGTTCACCCTTTGTCTGTGGTTATTTCCTGGCTGGTTCCAGGAACGGGTAACATTAAATGGTGGAGAATGTGGGCACCAAAGGGTTAATTTGAACTTGAGCAGTATCTGACGAGGGACCGACACCCCCACGTTCTCAGTGGCCGTCAGCAGGTAGGCTAGCAGTCCCCAGGTTGGGTCCGAGTTCTGGGGTAGTCGAGGTATAGGGGGCGGCAGGTGGTTCCTCAGCACAGGTTCCCAGTGGCCATTTGTAGGTAGGCTAGCTGGTTCCAGGTTGGCTTCGGGAACGCAGGGTGGACCATTGTTTAAGGGGAAAAATGAAAGGGTAGAGACAGAGAAATGGGAGTGGGACGTTGTAAGTCGTCCCTCCCCCTTTTTGACATGGCCGCAGAATTTAGGCACAGATCCCTGGAGTCCTGGCGTGATCTCAGGAGGGGACACGATTCCAGACTTGGAAAATAATTATGAGAAGTATTTAGCATTATACAAACCTGATAAAAAGGGGCAGATGGCTGTGGGAGCATGGCTTCTGTGGCAAACATGTTGGGCTTGGCATGCCACTAAAGCAGAGCACACCAGGGCACTGGAGGCGCTCCGCCAGGATTTAACCGAGACTCAGAGAGAGCACAACCTATGGAAAACTCAGGATCACAGCCTCGGCGACTGCCACTTCCGCTGTCATATCAGCAGTGAACTTGGAAGATAGTCATACTAGGTCCCAGGAATTGCAGGAAGAAAACAGGGATCTAAAGGCACATGTTATCCACTTTAAGGCTTTGGTGGGGGGACCTGGCCCCCCCATAAATGAACTCTGGTAAGGAAGGGGAAGGGGGGGAGTGAGAACTAAAATATCGCTTTTCTGTCTCCCCTCTGTAGGTCACTCATAGGAGACCTGGAACTGCTGGATGGCTCAGTGCTCACCCCAGAAATCCTCCAAGTGGTGGTGTCCATATGGGCCCGCCGCTCCTGGGATCAATTCTGCGTGGCGATCCATTTGCAAATGCAGATTTGGTTGGAGGGTCAAGTGTCCCAAATGGGCAGTGGTGCAATTCCCCTTTGGGTCCAGCGGAACCCCAATCTGGACTGGGATTTTAGCCACAGCCCCTCGTGGACCTCAATGGGGCCAAGGCAGGGTTTGCTCCGCTTACAAATTCGGGATGGCACCACGCCAGCTACCATCCCTTGCCGGCTAGTCAAAAACCCTTGGCCGGCAGCAGACCGGTTATGGCTCCCCCTTAGAACTCAATCCCACTGGACTCCGGATTTGGGACACTTCACCCCTGCTGTCCACTGCTCGCAGGTTAAATTGGGTTTTTGGGTTTGTCCACCTGGCTCGGTGCTCCAGGATGCCTGCTTCTCCAAGCTGGGCCCCAAGAAGGAGGGTCTCTATGTTTTCCTACCACTGCAAAATAGGGTATCTGTTCTTAACATGGGACCTTCATCTGTGTGTATAACAACCTCACGCAAAAATGTTTCTTGCTACTGGTTGCCCTCCAGTCAAGAATGTATTTTTACGGATAACCATACTCAGTGTACCCACAACGTATCCGGTGTTCTGGTCAACGGCACCTATCATAGTGCACGGGTGCCGTCCCCACCCCAAACCATTGATGTTTTGGCTCCCACACCCGACCTGCTCGCTCCTCCCTCCCAGAACTGGTCTATTTGGACCAAGCTCCTAAACAAGAGTTCCAACATGGCCCAATGGGCCAGACTAGTGGCCTAGTCAAGTGCTGGTCCCCCACAGCTTTGGGAATTCTGACGGTCTTAATGCACCGCATCATCGTCTTATGGATTGTTCATGGTATACTTTTCATCGTATTGTTATACTTATGTTGTTATACCTGATTGTTGGTTCGGCGAGTCACCAAGCTCCACCAGCTGTTTTGGGGGGGCTGCTGTCTGACGATCCTTATTGTGATCCATTGATCAAAGGGGGGGGGGGAATGTAGCCTGATGCAGCACCCCCACCTTGCACTTTCAAGTGCAGTTTGCACAGTTTCCTGTTACGCTGTTTCAAAACCACAAGCAGCAATGGAAAGTTAGATGCTTGCTTAAAGCTGTATTGCTCTATATTACCA
>NW_020701566.1:0-7518 GCF_002925995.2 Terrapene triunguis | reverse complement strand
CAGCTTTATACAGTATAAGTGATACTAGAATCAGGCTTTCTGAAATTATTAAATACCAGGAGGGGTTCACATAAACTTTGATCACCTTTTTAAAGGGAAAACATTACCCACTTGCCAGCACACAGGTATACAGGGAGACTTACAAGTAAAAGAGAGCCATCTGCAGACGATTGTCCTGGTTAATGGGAGTCATCAAGATTCCAAACCACCATTAATGGCCCACACTTTGCATAATTACAATAGGCCCTCAGAGTTATATTTCATATTTCTAGTTTCAGATACATGAGTGGGACATTTATACAAATAGGATGACCACACTCAGTAGATTATAAGCTTTGTAATGATACCTTACAAGAGACCTTTTGCATGAAGCATATTCCAGTTACATTATATTTAACTCCTGAGCATATTTTCATAAAATCATATAGAGTGCAACATCACACAATGGATTTGGCCTGATGTGAGGGGTTCTCTCCAGATGCTGTTTTTAAACCGGTCTCAGAAAATACCTCACGAACAAGAGAAGCGGCTAAGCAAACCTGAGAGTGACAAATGGTGAACACTTGGGTTTCTGGAATGGCAAAGAACCCTTACCATGGGCTTGGCTGCCATGAGGGTTCTCTAAGAGACGGGAAGCATCACCAAGTTAAGGGCTCCAGAGAAACTGGCCAATATTTTCAAACTTTAGGATGCCTGAATTTCAGCCCCTAAACCCACTTTTAAGCAACTAACTAAAAGTGACCTGATTTCCATAGGTGCTGAGCACTCAAAACTCCTAGTGAAATCAACAGGAGCTGTGGGTGCTCAGCTCCTCTTCAAATCAGGCCACGTATAAGTTATTTAGGTGCCTAATTTAAGGCATCTAATTTTCAAAATGTAACCAAAGCCTATTTCATGCCGTTACAGGATGAGTTTTGCTAATAGCAGATATCACTGACTAAAAATCCCACACAAACGGTGAATCAATGGGAATGATGTCATAAAAGGATGACATATCCCCTCTGGCTTGGGTAACAAATGAAGTAGCTGCCCATTGGTTCTCAGACAACCAATCAGAAAGTATGTATTTTTCTCTGTCTGCACTGAGGTTATAAAAGGCTGCAGGCTCAGACAGGGTCAGCATACTACTGTGGTGATTTCAAGAGGTGGCTTAGCCAAGCCACACTTTGTCAGGCCAGTCATAATCAGGCCAGACCAGGAAGAAATCAAAGAAGGCAAAATAAGAGCGAGAAAACCGAGTGAACAGAGCCAGGAACAGAAGGAAAGAGAGTCAGGCAAGCCAAGCAAAGAAAGACACAGGCAAGTGGAGCCAAGCAAGGAAACATCCACTGAAGCCGAGCAAGTCAAGAAAAAAGCTAGGCAGGCCAATTCCTGAGGAAAGACTCAGGTAAACCAAGCAGAGAAAACAAAAGAAAGCCAAGAAAGTCAAGCCAAGTGTTGCTGGAACACTAGAAGTCTGCAACATGGCTGAGGCCTGGTCTACACTACGAGTTTAGGTCGACTTTAGCCACGTTAAATCGACTTAAGCCTGGACACGTTTACACTACGAAGCCCTTTCTGTCGACTTAAAGGGCCCTTTAAACCGGTTTCCTAACACCACCTCGACAAGGGGATTAGCGATAAAATCGACCTTAGGGGGTCGGAATTGGGTTAGTGTGGACGGAATTCGACATTACTGGCCTCCGGGAGCTATCCCACAGTGCTTCATTGTGACCGCTCTGGACAGCACTCTCATCTCAGATGCACTGGCCAGGTAGACAGGAAAAGCCCCGCGAATGTTTGAATTTCATTTCCTGTTTGCTCAGCGTGGAGAGCACAGGTGACCATGCAGAGCCCATCAGCACAGGTAACCATGATGGAGTCCCAGTCCCAGTCCCAGGATCGCAGAAGAGCTCCAGCCTGGACCGAACGGGAGGTACAGGATCTGATCGCCATCTGGGGAGATGAAGCAGTGCTCGCCGAACTCCGAAACAGTAAAAGAAACGGCAAAACATTAGAAAAGATCTCCAAGGCCATGAAGGACAGAGGCCATAACAGGGACGCGCGGCAGTGCCGCGTGAAAATTAAGGAGCTAAGGCAAGCCTACCACAAAGTCAGAGACGCAAACGGAAGGTCCGGGGCAGAGCCGCAAACATGCCGCTACTACGCGGAGCTGCATGCCATTCTAGGGGGTGCAGCCACCACTAGCCCAAGCGTGTTCTATGAGTCCCTCTCTGCAAACGGGGAAGCGGGTTCGGCGGACGAGGAAGATGAGGATGGAGAGAACATAGATAGCTCACAGCAGCAAGGAAGCGGAGAAACCAGTTACCCCAACAGCCAGGATATGTTTGTCACCCTGGACCTGGAAACAGTAACCCCCGAACTCACCCAAGACCCTGAGGGCACACAGGGGACCTCTGGTGAGTGTACCTTTGCAAAAATTACACATAGTTTAAAAACAAGCGTGTTTAATGATTAATGATTAATTTGCCCTGGCAATCGCGGCCAGTACAGCTACTGGAAAAGTCTGTTAACGTGTATGGGGATGGAGCGGAAATCCTCCAGGGACATCTCCAGAAAGCTCTCCTTCATGTAATCCCAAAGCCTTTGCAAAAGGTTTCTGGGGAGGGCTGCCTTATCCCGTCCGCCATGGTAGGACACTTTACCACGCCAGGCCAGTAGCACGTAGTCTGGAATCATTGCATAACAAAGCATGGCAGCGTATGGTCCCGGTGTTTGCTGGCATGCAGACAACATCCATTCCTTATCGCTCTTTGTTATCCTCAGGAGAGTGATATCATTCACGGTCACCTGGTTAAAATGGGGCAATTTTATTAAGGGGACATTCAGAGGTGCCCCTTCCTGCTCTGCTGAACAGAAATATTCCCCGCTGTTAACCACGCGGTGGGGGGGAGGGGTGAAGTGACCATCCCAGAGAATTGGGTGTGTGGGGGAGGGGAGTTAGTTGGGTTTGTGCTGCATGTTAAACCTGAAATCGCATCCCCTCCTTTTACATTGCAAACCCATTTTAAATGGCACGGGTGCTTGGTATGGGAAATGAGGGCAGAACTGTTTGAAACCATCCCCACATGTTAAGAAGGTTAAAAAAGCCCAAAGACTATATGTCTTACCATGGCTGCCTGCAAGCTGAAATCTGTGTCCTGGCACTGCGTGAGTGATCTCTCACACCAAACCAGGAGACTCTCAATATAAGAGGAAAAATGCGACCTTGTAACGAAAGCACATGTGCTGTGTGATGTTGTGAACAGCAAAATCTAACGTGAAAGAGTCTACCCATTGTTCTCTAAAATGTACCTTTTTTAACAACCTCTCCCTTCTCCACCAGCTGCAAATCTTACTCCTTCGCAGAGGCTAGTGAATATTCGAAGAAGGAAGCGAAGGACGCGTGACGAAATGTTTACTGAACTTCAGACTGCCTCCCACGCTGACAGAGCACAGCTGAATGCGTGGAGGCAGTCAATGACTGATTTTAAAAAAGCCCAATATGAGCGAGAGGAGAGGTGGCGTGCTGAAGATGAGAAGTTGCGTGCTGAAACGCGGGCTGAAGAGGAGAGGTGGCGTCAACTTGTAATCAGAAAGCAAGAGTCGATGCTCCGGCTGCTGGAGCATCAAAGTGATATGCTCCTGCGTATGGTTGAGCTGCAGGAAAGGCAGCAGGAGCAGAGACCGCCGCTACAGCCCCTCTGTAACCAGCAGCCATCCTCCCCAAGTCCCATTGCCTCCTCACCCAGACGCCCAAGAACACGGTGGGGGGGCCTTCGGCCACCCACTCACTCCACCCTAGATGATTTCCATAGCAATAAGTTTTAAAGTTTTAAATTGGAGTGTGTCCTTTTCCTTCCCTCCTCCCCCACCCATCCCGGGCTACCTTTCCAATTATCCCCCTAGTTGTGTGCTGAATTAATAAAGAATGCCTGAATGTGAAGTATCAATGACTTTATTGCCTCTGCAAGTGGTGCTCGAAGGGGGGAGGGTAGTAGGGGAGGGTGGGGTGGTTGGTTTGCAGGGAAGTAGAGTTAACAGGGTGGTGGGGGAGGGGCAGAGGGTTCATCAAGGAGCAACAAACAGAAGTTTCACTCCGTAGCCTGGCCAGTCACAAAACTGGTTTTCAACGCTTCTCTGATGCGCACCGCGCCCTGCTGTGCTCCTCTAACCGCCCTGGTGTCTGGCTGCGCGTAATCAGCGGCCAGGCGATTTGCCTCAACCTCCCACCCCGCCATAAATGTCTCCCCCTTACTTTCACATATATTGTGGAGCGCACAGCAAGTAGCAATAACAATGGGGATATTCTTTTCGTTAAGGTCTGAGCGAGTCAGTAAGCTGCGCCAGCGCGCTTTTAAACGGCCAAATGCACATTCCACCACCATTCGGCACTTGCTCAGCCTGTAGTTGAACAGGTCCTGACTGCTGTCCAGGCTGCCTGTGTATGGCTTCATGAGCCATGGCATTAAGGGGTAGGCTGGGTCCCCAAGGATCACGATAGGCATTTCAACATCCCCAACGGTTATTTTCTGGTCTGGGAAGAAAGTCCCTTCCTCCAGCTTTCGAAACAGAAGAGACTGCCTGAAGACGCGAGCATCATGTACCCTTCCCGGCCAGCCCACGTTGATGTCGGTGAAACGTCCCTTGTGATCCACCAGGGCTTGCAGCAGCATTGAAAAGTACCCCTTGCGGTTTATGTAGTCGGTGGCTTGGTGCGCCGGTGCCAAGATAGGGATATGGGTTCCGTCTATGGCCCCACCACAGTTTGGGAATCCCATTGCAGCAAAGCCATCCACTATGGTCTGCACGTTTCCCAGAGTCACTACCCTTGATATCACCAGGTCTCTCATTGCCCTGGCAACTTGGATCACAGCAGCCCCCACAGTAGATTTGCCCACTCCAAATTGATTCCCGACTGACCGGTAGCTGTCTGGCGTTGCAAGCTTCCACAGGGCTATCGCCACTCGCTTCTCCACTGTGAGGGCTGCTCTCATCCTGGTATTCTGGCGCTTCAGGGCAGGGGAAAGCAAGTCACAAAGTTCCATGAAAGTGCCCTTACGCATGCGAAAGTTTCGCAGCCACTGGGCATCGTCCCAGACCTGCAACACGATGCGGTCCCACCACTCTGTGCTTGTTTCCCGGGCCCAGAATCGGCGGTCCACGGCATGAACCTGCCCCAGTAACACCAGGATTTCCACATTGCTGGGGCCTGTGCCTTGTGAGAGGTCCATGTCAATTTCCTCATCACTATCGTCGCCGCGCTGCAATCGCCTCCTCCTCAGCTGGTCCTGGTTTGGCTTTGGCATGTCCAGGAGGCTCTGCATGTTTTCCAGGACAATGCGCGTGGTGTTCATAGTGCTCATAATTGCCGCGGTGATCTGAGCGGGCTCCATGATCCCAGTGCTGGCTATGGCGTCTGGTCTGAAAAAAGGCGCGAAAGTAGTATCTGACGGACCAGGGGAAGAAGGGAGGGAGGGAGGGGCGAGTGACGACATGGCGTACAGGTACAGGGAATTAAAATCAAGAAAGGTGGCTTTGCATCAGGGAGAAACACAAACAACTGTCACACAGAATGCCCCCTCCCCCAAAGATTGAACTCAAAAGCCTGGGTTTAGCAGGAGGAAGGGGGGGAAGCAAATGAATACAGAATAAATCTATTTTTTACATCTTAAGACGACGGTGCAGCATGACTGATAGCCCTTGGCATTTTCTGGGTGCTTGGCAGCAAATACTGGGCGCTTGGCAGTTAGCCTTCAGGTCTATTGCACGATCTGATACCCAGTATGACAACGATGGATACCAGTCGTAATATACTATCTACTGCCCAAAAGGCAAGGGGTTGCTGCTGTGTAGCAATGTTGCCCCATCCTGCGCATAATACGTCTGATAACCATCATCATCAAGGCAAGGGGGCTGGTGCAATGCAGCCCCACGGCTGCCAGCCCCATGTCTGCCAGCACCCAGATAGCCCTCGGCCTCTTCTGGGTGCTTAGCAGACAATATTGGGCACTTGGCAGAAAATAGCATACTACGACTGATAACCATCATTGTCTGCCCGGGTGCCCATGATCGACAGCCACTGCAGTACGATGACGACGGTTACCAGTCGTAATATACCATCTTCTACCAAAAGGCAAGGGGCTGGTGCAATGCAGCCCTACGGCTGCCAGCCCCACGGCTGCCTGCACCCAGATCGCCAATGAAGGCTACCAGTCATGCTGCACCGTCTACCGCCAAAAGGCAGTAAGCTGCTGCTGCTGTTTAGCAATGCAGTCCCACGTTTGCCGGCACCCGGAAGAGATATGGTGACGGTGAGCTGAGCTGAGCGGGCTCAATGCTTGGCGTGGTATGTTGTCTGCACAGGTAACCCAGGTAAAAAGGCGCGAATCTATTGTCTGCCGTTGCTGTGACGGCGGGGGAGGGGCCTGACGCAATGTACCCAGAACCCCTCGCGGCACTGCTTTGCATCATCCGGGCATTGCGATCTCAACCCATAATTCCAATGGGCGCCGGAGGCTCCGGGAACTGTGGGATAGGTACCATAGTGCAATGCGCCGGAAGTCGACGCTAGCCTCGGTACTGTGGACGCGGTCCGCCGACTTCATGCACTTAGAGCATTTTAGGTGGGGACACACACAATCGGCTGCATACAACCGGTTTCTATAAAACCGGCTTCTATAAATCCGACCTAATTCTGTAGTGTAGACATAGCCTGAGACTGAGTCTGAGTCTGAGTCTGAGCACTCTGGTGAGACCTCAACCGCAAAAGACCCTAAGGCCAAAATCACCCGTTCTTCCCGGGCTGGGCTGCAGTTCTCTGTCAGTCGCATAGACAGATTGCTCCGCAAAGGACAATTTGCAGACCGTATTGGAGCTGGAGCCCCAGTATATATGGCCGCGGTGCTTCAATAAGTGACTCATGAGATATTGCTGGGGAAGTCGCTGCACGCAGCAAGAAGCGTCGGATTTCCCCACGGCACTTGCAGCTGGCCATTGACAGCGACTCAGAGCTCAAGAAACTGCTGGGAGGTGTCACCATCTCTCAGGGCGGAGTCCTGCACTTAAATCAGCCTGTGGTTTTACCTTCCAAGAAGAGGAATGGCAGGAGAGCCATCAAGAGAAGGATTGCCCCTGCTCCTGTCCCTGTTAAGTGAGAACAGAGCAAAGGGGAGACTGCCACCCCAGATTTGGGAGAAATGACATTGACTTGATTGCAAGGCTCTTTTCAAATGCATCAGTATGGTCTAATAAAAGCAGTTCAAATGCCTGGTCTTCTTTTGTGAATTAATTTCCTCTTTTACTATCCTACAATTTTAAGGGATCATTCAGTTGGTCAGGTAGCTGCATTGATAATATGGTATAAAAGCCTAGAAAGATAGAACTCAATCATTTCATTAAGAAATTTACATCAGAAATTGTCTAAATGGTGTCAAGTATCAGAGAGGTAGCCGTGTTAGTCTGGATCTGTAAAAAGCGACAAAGAGTCCTGTGGCACCTTATAGACCAACAGACGTATTGCAGCATAAATGTCTAAAT
>NW_020701565.1:0-2764 GCF_002925995.2 Terrapene triunguis | reverse complement strand
TGCTCCTCTGCAGCAGTCGGCTTTCCCCCATCTCCTAGTTTAAAAACGGCTCTACAACCTTTTTAATGTTTAGTGCCAGCAGTCTGGTTCCACTTTGGTTTAGGTGGAGCAAATTCAGGTGGAGTAGAGAATCTATACGCTCTAAAATAAACAAATTAGCGTAGAGGCGGTTAAAGCTAAGTGAGTTAATTATCATGGTCATTGTACACAAGGAAAATGCAATGAATATTCATTCTCTACTCAGTACTGATACCAGAAGTGGGACACACTCTCCTCTGGGCCTTATCTACCTTCCATTCAAGTCAAAGGTAGTCTTTTCTATCAACTTTAGTGCAAATTGGATAGAGCATTATCTCTTAGCAATATTTCACTGACATGTCCCTGTATTTTTTTTTAAGTATTTGAAGCAATTTGAATAGGTCATCAATCAATGGTGAGGGTTACAATACCGGAGAGTAAAACAAGGGGAGGTAATTTTAAAGGAAACGAGAGGCCAACATTGGAGAGGAGCCTGAAGAGCTGTATAATTTATGTACTCTAAAGGTTGCAAGAAGGTAAAATTTCCTAAGAGGTACACTAATATGGAAGCACATTCCTGAATTGATTAGGACAAGACAGACTGTCACAAGCAGCAAAACTTCTATTATCTGGAGGAAAACATATATAGCCCAAATCCTCACATAACATAGGTTGAGATAATCAAAAGCTGTCATCTACTTTGTCAGCTTCCTCTCAAGGACCAAAAGAGTTACAAATTTGACATATTTCTCTGCAGAAACAAACTTGAGAAGTCCTAAGGTAGGATCTCTATTGGCAACTGGGGACAAAGTCTGAGCTCAATTTTTTAAGTTACTAATTGCTTTGCTTTGTTAAGAAAGCCGACCTCTAGGAAGGGAGTGAGTTTTTAAACACTGAACGGTGCCTGAACTTTATTTTAGAGCATGCTGGAAAGGCTTCTGCTCAGACGTATGTTCAGGTAAAATAGATGGATCAACAAATGAAGATGCAGTACCAGGAAAGTCTCATTCAACAACACACTGAGGCTTGGTCTACACTAAACCCCCAAATCGAACTAAGGTACGCAACTTCAGCTACGTGAATAACGTAGCTGAAGTTCGAAGTATCTTAGTTCAAACTTACCTCGGTCCACACGCGGCAGGCAGGCTCCCCCGTCGACTCCGCGGTACTCCTCTCGTCTAGCTGGAGTACCGCAGTCGACGGCGAGCACTTCTTGGTTCGACTTATCGCGTCCAGACAAGACGCGATAAGTTGAACCCAGAACTTCGATTGCCAGCCACCGAACTAGCGGCTGGGTGTAGACATACCCTGAGAAAACAAAAGCACAAGCATTAGGAATGATGTCCAAATAGAAATAAGATCTCTAACAGTGACTGAATCCCACAGACATCCAATAATTTGTCAATTCTCTCACCCCTAGTAATCCCATTTATTCTCTATCAGTTGGCACACACGGCAAGTATGTAAAGGTACCTTGATGACTCATGACAATGACACTTCCATTGCAGCTGCACTGCCAACTGATGTAAAAACTAACTTCCAGAGAGATCAGCCACGACACAAGTGACACATTTGGCTCTGAAAGGAAACTGTAAGTTGCTCAACACAAAAGCATCTGCTGCCAACTGCTTCATTCACAAGCAGCTCCTGCCAAATAGCCTGAAAGGCATTCTTTGTAATGTATAAGAAGGTGGAACAAACGGGGAAAATATATTACTTTCACAATTAAACACCTCAGCTGTACTGGTAACACTAGTGCAGGACATAAGGACAGAGTTTACATGAATGACTGAAAATGTCATCAACAAAACCACCACTAAATATGCAACTAACTGTTTGTTTCTGCTGGGCTATTCCAGTCAACCGAGCTGCAGTGAAAGAAGAGTTTGAGACCAGAAACATAGCCTCTCAAACAAAGATTTGACATCTTCAGATTGAAATTACTCTACCGAGGAGGATTTTTGTTATTGAAAGCATATCTGCTTCAGACAAGATGGCGATATTTTTCCATGGGAGACTGCTACCTTTCCCAAGACTTAAGAATCTATGTCTGAAAGATGACGAGTCATAGCTTCTCAAGCATGACTTACAAAAGAAGCACAATCTTCAGAGGTGATAAAAACCACATCCTTATTAATGGAAAGGTGAACATTGCAAGGAAGCAGCAGCAGCGTAGTCAAAAGTTCAGAGATTCCTGGATACAGGGAATGGGAGCTCATCCTTGAGCTGCCAAGTAATTGGAGAAGTCAGAAAATGTTCTGCAATGGGTCTATCACCCTCTTTAAATATGTAGTGATAGCACAAAGTACTCGACAGGGAAGTGTTCATACATAAAGCGCTTTCCCCCCACACTTTTCAAAAACAATCAAGAACTAAGTATAGTAAATGTTTGGATATACTTGTTCTTAAGGAGTTTTCTAAAATCGTTTTGATTTAGTTTTGATATAGTTTTAAAAGAAAGGAGAGTAGTAGTAACAAGAGGACATGTTCTGTGTTTTAGAAGGTCTGCAATCCCATTGCCAAATGGCTAATCCAATGAGGATGAAAGCCAAATAGTTAATATTATGAAGTGAAACAAATTATTGTCAAGGAAAAAAAGGAGTAACCGTCCACTCATTACTATTTTAGAACAAGCAATACCTCCATCCCTAGTTATAAACGTTAATTTATGAGAAAGGTTTTCAGAAGCATTTAGTGATTTTTGAATGCCCAACCTGAAACAATTTAAAGGGTTCTCAGAGGACAA
>NW_020701564.1:0-2764 GCF_002925995.2 Terrapene triunguis | reverse complement strand
TTGTCCTCTGAGAACCCTTTAAATTGTTTCAGGTTGGGCATTCAAAAATCACTAAATGCTTCTGAAAACCTTTCTCATAAATTAACGTTTATAACTAGGGATGGAGGTATTGCTTGTTCTAAAATAGTAATGAGTGGACGGTTACTCCTTTTTTTCCTTGACAATAATTTGTTTCACTTCATAATATTAACTATTTGGCTTTCATCCTCATTGGATTAGCCATTTGGCAATGGGATTGCAGACCTTCTAAAACACAGAACATGTCCTCTTGTTACTACTACTCTCCTTTCTTTTAAAACTATATCAAAACTAAATCAAAACGATTTTAGAAAACTCCTTAAGAACAAGTATATCCAAACATTTACTATACTTAGTTCTTGATTGTTTTTGAAAAGTGTGGGGGGAAAGCGCTTTATGTATGAACACTTCCCTGTCGAGTACTTTGTGCTATCACTACATATTTAAAGAGGGTGATAGACCCATTGCAGAACATTTTCTGACTTCTCCAATTACTTGGCAGCTCAAGGATGAGCTCCCATTCCCTGTATCCAGGAATCTCTGAACTTTTGACTACGCTGCTGCTGCTTCCTTGCAATGTTCACCTTTCCATTAATAAGGATGTGGTTTTTATCACCTCTGAAGATTGTGCTTCTTTTGTAAGTCATGCTTGAGAAGCTATGACTCGTCATCTTTCAGACATAGATTCTTAAGTCTTGGGAAAGGTAGCAGTCTCCCATGGAAAAATATCGCCATCTTGTCTGAAGCAGATATGCTTTCAATAACAAAAATCCTCCTCGGTAGAGTAATTTCAATCTGAAGATGTCAAATCTTTGTTTGAGAGGCTATGTTTCTGGTCTCAAACTCTTCTTTCACTGCAGCTCGGTTGACTGGAATAGCCCAGCAGAAACAAACAGTTAGTTGCATATTTAGTGGTGGTTTTGTTGATGACATTTTCAGTCATTCATGTAAACTCTGTCCTTATGTCCTGCACTAGTGTTACCAGTACAGCTGAGGTGTTTAATTGTGAAAGTAATATATTTTCCCCGTTTGTTCCACCTTCTTATACATTACAAAGAATGCCTTTCAGGCTATTTGGCAGGAGCTGCTTGTGAATGAAGCAGTTGGCAGCAGATGCTTTTGTGTTGAGCAACTTACAGTTTCCTTTCAGAGCCAAATGTGTCACTTGTGTCGTGGCTGATCTCTCTGGAAGTTAGTTTTTACATCAGTTGGCAGTGCAGCTGCAATGGAAGTGTCATTGTCATGAGTCATCAAGGTACCTTTACATACTTGCCGTGTGTGCCAACTGATAGAGAATAAATGGGATTACTAGGGGTGAGAGAATTGACAAATTATTGGATGTCTGTGGGATTCAGTCACTGTTAGAGATCTTATTTCTATTTGGACATCATTCCTAATGCTTGTGCTTTTGTTTTCTCAGGGTATGTCTACACCCAGCCGCTAGTTCGGTGGCTGGCAATCGAAGTTCTGGGTTCAACTTATCGCGTCTTGTCTGGACGCGATAAGTCGAACCAAGAAGTGCTCGCCGTCGACTGCGGTACTCCAGCTAGACGAGAGGAGTACCGCGGAGTCGACGGGGGAGCCTGCCTGCCGCGTGTGGACCGAGGTAAGTTTGAACTAAGATACTTCGAACTTCAGCTACGTTATTCACGTAGCTGAAGTTGCGTACCTTAGTTCGATTTGGGGGTTTAGTGTAGACCAAGCCTCAGTGTGTTGTTGAATGAGACTTTCCTGGTACTGCATCTTCATTTGTTGATCCATCTATTTTACCTGAACATACGTCTGAGCAGAAGCCTTTCCAGCATGCTCTAAAATAAAGTTCAGGCACCGTTCAGTGTTTAAAAACTCACTCCCTTCCTAGAGGTCGGCTTTCTTAACAAAGCAAAGCAATTAGTAACTTAAAAAATTGAGCTCAGACTTTGTCCCCAGTTGCCAATAGAGATCCTACCTTAGGACTTCTCAAGTTTGTTTCTGCAGAGAAATATGTCAAATTTGTAACTCTTTTGGTCCTTGAGAGGAAGCTGACAAAGTAGATGACAGCTTTTGATTATCTCAACCTATGTTATGTGAGGATTTGGGCTATATATGTTTTCCTCCAGATAATAGAAGTTTTGCTGCTTGTGACAGTCTGTCTTGTCCTAATCAATTCAGGAATGTGCTTCCATATTAGTGTACCTCTTAGGAAATTTTACCTTCTTGCAACCTTTAGAGTACATAAATTATACAGCTCTTCAGGCTCCTCTCCAATGTTGGCCTCTCGTTTCCTTTAAAATTACCTCCCCTTGTTTTACTCTCCGGTATTGTAACCCTCACCATTGATTGATGACCTATTCAAATTGCTTCAAATACTTAAAAAAAAATACAGGGACATGTCAGTGAAATATTGCTAAGAGATAATGCTCTATCCAATTTGCACTAAAGTTGATAGAAAAGACTACCTTTGACTTGAATGGAAGGTAGATAAGGCCCAGAGGAGAGTGTGTCCCACTTCTGGTATCAGTACTGAGTAGAGAATGAATATTCATTGCATTTTCCTTGTGTACAATGACCATGATAATTAACTCACTTAGCTTTAACCGCCTCTACGCTAATTTGTTTATTTTAGAGCGTATAGATTCTCTACTCCACCTGAATTTGCTCCACCTAAACCAAAGTGGAACCAGACTGCTGGCACTAAACATTAAAAAGGTTGTAGAGCCGTTTTTAAACTAGGAGATGGGGGAAAGCCGACTGCTGCAGAGGAGCA
>NW_020701563.1:0-2049 GCF_002925995.2 Terrapene triunguis | reverse complement strand
TGCTCCTCTGCAGCAGTCGGCTTTCCCCCATCTCCTAGTTTAAAAACTGCTCTACAACCTTTTTAATGTTTAGTGCCAGCAGCCTGGTTCCACTTTGGTTTAGGTGGAGCCCATCTCTCCTGTATAGGCTCCCCTCATCCCAAAAGTTTCCCCAGTTCCTAATGAAAGTAAACCCCTCCTCTCTACACCATCGTCTCATCCATGCATTGAGACTCTGAAGCTCTGCCTGCCTACCTGGCCCTGCGCGTGGAACTGGGAGCATTTCTGAGAATGCCACCATAGAGGTCCTGGATTTCAGTCTCTTCCCTAGCAGCCTAAATTTGGCCTCCAGGACATCTGTCCTACCCTTCCCTATGTCATTGGTACCTACATGTACCACGACCACCGGCTCCTCCCCAGCACTACACATAATTCTGTCTAGATGCGTCGAGAGATCCGTAACCTTCGCACCAGGCAGGCAAGTCACCATGCGGTTCTCCCGGTCATCACAAACCCAGCTATCTACGTTTCTAATGATCGAATCTCCCATTACTAACATCTGCCTTTTCCTAGCAACTGGAGTTCCCTCCCCCGGAGAGGCAACCTCAGTGCGAGAGGTAACCCCAGCATCATCTGGAAGGAGGGTCCCAACTATGGGAAGGTTTCCCTCTGCTCCTGTTGACTGCTCTGCTTCCCTGGGCCTTTCATCCTCCTCAACAGCACAGGGGCTGTCTGACCGGAGGTGGGACAATTCTACAGTGTCCCGGAAAGCCTCATCAACATACCTCTCTGCTTCCCTTAGCTCCTCCAGTTCCACTACCCTGGCCTCCAAAGCCCATACGTGGTCTCTGAGGGCCAGGAGCTCCTTGCACCGAATGCACACATACGCCACCCGCCCACAGAGCAGAGCAGGTAACCATACATGCTGCACTCAGTGTAATAAACTGGATAGCCCCCACTCTGCAGCTGGGCTTCTGCCTGCATTGTCTCCTAGTTACTGAAAGGGTTGTTTAAGCAAAAGGTTTTGAATATAGTTCGGTTTATAGGTTTTAAGGGGAATAAAAGAACTCCCGCTCCCTTCCCAAACTCCTTTGCGAAACTCCCTGTTAGCAGCTCCCGGTCGCAAAAGCTCCCTGGTCGCTTGTGCGCTGCTTTATAAAGCCCTGGCCTATGTGAATGCCCCGCCCACTGATTAAGGCTCAGCCACTTACCAGAGGCTTCTAGCTTTCAGACCTTCCTTTGAAGCTCACAGCTTCCAACTGCCAGCCACAGCACATGGTCCTTCAAACAAACAAACAGACTGACAAACACAAGCTCAGCACACAGCAAGTAACCCCCAAACACAAACAAACACACACTACAGACAGTCACTTACCCCAAGGGTGCTGTATTGCTCCTTCTTCACCTGGAGAACTCCCTTGCGAAACTCCCTGTTAGCAGCCCCTGTTCGCAAAAAAGTTATGGACAGAATGGGGACCAACATGATTGTTCTAATGTGTTTTTGCTTTTCCTTTCCTGCTTGCTATTGCATGCTCAGAGCACACAATTCATATTATGTCTACACCAGGAGCAATAGTCTCTCCTCTCCAACCAGTGTATATCAGGAGTACAGTAACTCCACTGAAGCTACACTAGTGTAAAATAAGTGTGAGAGGATGAGCGTACAGGGTGCTTGAGTCAACTTTAACCTCTTAGAGCATCCACAGCTGCCTTTGAAGAGTAAATGACTATAAATTTCATAAGCATCCAGTACACAACCGACCAACTGGAAGCCCATTGCAACAATTTCATCTGATTGTTTCTTTACTGAGTGGATTAACCAGTGACCATATGGCTGGCCTATGACCTACTACGTATTGGAGTTGGCAGCTGAAGACCATCCTGTGGGAGCAGAAGGCACGTGAGAAAAGTAAAGAGCAGTTAGATTAAACTTTTTATCAGAGGTTTCCAGATGTGGCTACTGCTCTTAAGTGCTTTAGTTTTCAGTGCCCTTCCCTAAGGAGGCCTGACAAGTACTGAACATTTGTCCTCTGAGAACCCTTTAAATTGTTTCAGGTTGGGCATTCAAAA
>NW_020701562.1:0-2049 GCF_002925995.2 Terrapene triunguis | reverse complement strand
TTTTGAATGCCCAACCTGAAACAATTTAAAGGGTTCTCAGAGGACAAATGTTCAGTACTTGTCAGGCCTCCTTAGGGAAGGGCACTGAAAACTAAAGCACTTAAGAGCAGTAGCCACATCTGGAAACCTCTGATAAAAAGTTTAATCTAACTGCTCTTTACTTTTCTCACGTGCCTTCTGCTCCCACAGGATGGTCTTCAGCTGCCAACTCCAATACGTAGTAGGTCATAGGCCAGCCATATGGTCACTGGTTAATCCACTCAGTAAAGAAACAATCAGATGAAATTGTTGCAATGGGCTTCCAGTTGGTCGGTTGTGTACTGGATGCTTATGAAATTTATAGTCATTTACTCTTCAAAGGCAGCTGTGGATGCTCTAAGAGGTTAAAGTTGACTCAAGCACCCTGTACGCTCATCCTCTCACACTTATTTTACACTAGTGTAGCTTCAGTGGAGTTACTGTACTCCTGATATACACTGGTTGGAGAGGAGAGACTATTGCTCCTGGTGTAGACATAATATGAATTGTGTGCTCTGAGCATGCAATAGCAAGCAGGAAAGGAAAAGCAAAAACACATTAGAACAATCATGTTGGTCCCCATTCTGTCCATAACTTTTTTGCGAACAGGGGCTGCTAACAGGGAGTTTCGCAAGGGAGTTCTCCAGGTGAAGAAGGAGCAATACAGCACCCTTGGGGTAAGTGACTGTCTGTAGTGTGTGTTTGTTTGTGTTTGGGGGTTACTTGCTGTGTGCTGAGCTTGTGTTTGTCAGTCTGTTTGTTTGTTTGAAGGACCATGTGCTGTGGCTGGCAGTTGGAAGCTGTGAGCTTCAAAGGAAGGTCTGAAAGCTAGAAGCCTCTGGTAAGTGGCTGAGCCTTAATCAGTGGGCGGGGCATTCACATAGGCCAGGGCTTTATAAAGCAGCGCACAAGCGACCAGGGAGCTTTTGCGACCGGGAGCTGCTAACAGGGAGTTTCGCAAAGGAGTTTGGGAAGGGAGCGGGAGTTCTTTTATTCCCCTTAAAACCTATAAACCGAACTATATTCAAAACCTTTTGCTTAAACAACCCTTTCAGTAACTAGGAGACAATGCAGGCAGAAGCCCAGCTGCAGAGTGGGGGCTATCCAGTTTATTACACTGAGTGCAGCATGTATGGTTACCTGCTCTGCTCTGTGGGCGGGTGGCGTATGTGTGCATTCGGTGCAAGGAGCTCCTGGCCCTCAGAGACCACGTATGGGCTTTGGAGGCCAGGGTAGTGGAACTGGAGGAGCTAAGGGAAGCAGAGAGGTATGTTGATGAGGCTTTCCGGGACACTGTAGAATTGTCCCACCTCCGGTCAGACAGCCCCTGTGCTGTTGAGGAGGATGAAAGGCCCAGGGAAGCAGAGCAGTCAACAGGAGCAGAGGGAAACCTTCCCATAGTTGGGACCCTCCTTCCAGATGATGCTGGGGTTACCTCTCGCACTGAGGTTGCCTCTCCGGGGGAGGGAACTCCAGTTGCTAGGAAAAGGCAGATGTTAGTAATGGGAGATTCGATCATTAGAAACGTAGATAGCTGGGTTTGTGATGACCGGGAGAACCGCATGGTGACTTGCCTGCCTGGTGCGAAGGTTACGGATCTCTCGACGCATCTAGACAGAATTATGTGTAGTGCTGGGGAGGAGCCGGTGGTCGTGGTACATGTAGGTACCAATGACATAGGGAAGGGTAGGACAGATGTCCTGGAGGCCAAATTTAGGCTGCTAGGGAAGAGACTGAAATCCAGGACCTCTATGGTGGCATTCTCAGAAATGCTCCCAGTTCCACGCGCAGGGCCAGGTAGGCAGGCAGAGCTTCAGAGTCTCAATGCATGGATGAGACGATGGTGTAGAGAGGAGGGGTTTACTTTCATTAGGAACTGGGGAAACTTTTGGGATGAGGGGAGCCTATACAGGAGAGATGGGCTCCACCTAAACCAAAGTGGAACCAGGCTGCTGGCACTAAACATTAAAAAGGTTGTAGAGCAGTTTTTAAACTAGGAGATGGGGGAAAGCCGACTGCTGCAGAGGAGCA
>NW_020701561.1:0-1508 GCF_002925995.2 Terrapene triunguis | reverse complement strand
TCAAAGGCTTTCTGGAAATCTAAGTACACTATGTCCACTGGATCCCCCTTGTCCACATGTTTGTTGACCCCTTCAAAGAACTCTAATAGATTAGTAAGACACGATTTCCCTTTACAGAAACCATGTTGACTATTGCTCAACAGATTGTTTTTCTATGTGTCTGACAATTTTATTCTTAACTATTGTTTCGACTAATTTGCCCGGTACCGACATTAGACTTACCGGTCTGTAATTGCCGGGATCACCTCTAGAGCCCTTTTTAAATATTGGCGTTACATTAGCTAACTTCCAGTCATTGGGTACAGAAGCCGATTTAAAGGACGGGTTACAAACCTTAGTTAATAGTCCCGCAACTTCACATTTGAGTTCTTTCAGAACTCTTGGGTGAATGCCATCTGGTTCCGGTGACTTGTTACTGTTAAGTTTATCAATTAATTCCAAAACCTCCTCTAGTGACACTTCAATCTGTGACAGTTCCTCAGATTTGTCACCTACAAAAGTCGGCTCAGGTTTGGGAATCTCCCTAACATCCTCAGCCGTGAAGACTGAAGCAAAGAATCCATTTAGTTTCTCCGCAATGACTTTATCGTCTTTAAGCGCTCCTTTTGTATCTCCATCATCAAGGGGCCCCACTGGTTGTTTAGCAGGCTTCCTGCTTCTGATACTTAAAAAACATTTTGTTATTACCTTTGGAGTTTTTGGCTAGCCATTCTTCAAACTCCTCTTTGGCTTTTCTTATTACATTCTTGCACTTAATTTGGCAGCGTTTATGCTCCTTTCTATTTGCCTCACTAGGATTTGACTTCCACTTTTTAAAGGAAGTCTTTTTATCTCTCACTGCTTCTTTTACATGGTTGTTAAGCCACGGTGGCTCTTTTTTAGTTCTTTTACTGTGTTTCTTAATTTGGGGTATACATTGAAGTTGGGCCTCTATTATGGTGTCTTTAAAAAGCGCCCATGCAGCTTTCAGGGATTTCACTTTAGTCACTGTACATTTTAACTTCTGTTTAACTAACCCCCTCATTTTTGCATAGTTCCCCCTTTTGAAATTAAATGCCACAGTGTTGGGCTGTTGAATGCTATTGTATTATGGTCACTATTTCCAAGCGGTCCTGTTATAGTTACCTCTTGGACCAGCTCCTGCGCTCCACTCAGGACTAAATCTAGAGTTGCATCTCCCCTTGTGGGTTCCCGTACCAGCTGCTCCATGAAGCCGTCATTTAAAGTATCGAGAAATTTTATCTCTGCATTTCGTCCTGAAGTGAAATGTTCCCAGTCAATATGGGGATAATTGAAATCCCCCACTATTATTGGGTTCTTAATTTTGATAGCCTCTCTAATTTCCCTTAGCATTTCATCATCACTATCACTGTCCTGGTCAGGTGGTCTAGAATAGATCCCTAATGTTATATTCTTATTAGAGCATGAAATTTCTATCCATAGAGATTCTATGGAACATGTGGATTCACTTAAGATTTTTACTTCATTTGATTCTACATTTTCTTTCA
>NW_020701560.1:0-1509 GCF_002925995.2 Terrapene triunguis | reverse complement strand
TGAAAGAAAATGTAGAATCAAATGAAGTAAAAATCTTAAGTGAATCCACATGTTCCATAGAATCTCTATGGATAGAAATTTCATGCTCTAATAAGAATATAACATTAGGGATCTATTCTAGACCACCTGACCAGGACAGTGATAGTGATGATGAAATGCTAAGGGAAATTAGAGAGGCTATCAAAATTAAGAACCCAATAATAGTGGGGGATTTCAATTATCCCCATATTGACTGGGAACATTTCACTTCAGGACGAAATGCAGAGATAAAATTTCTCGATACTTTAAATGACGGCTTCATGGAGCAGCTGGTACGGGAACCCACAAGGGGAGATGCAACTCTAGATTTAGTCCTGAGTGGAGCGCAGGAGCTGGTCCAAGAGGTAACTATAACAGGACCGCTTGGAAATAGTGACCATAATACAATAGCATTCAACAGCCCAACACTGTGGCATTTAATTTCAAAAGGGGGAACTATGCAAAAATGAGGGGGTTAGTTAAACAGAAGTTAAAATGTACAGTGACTAAAGTGAAATCCCTGAAAGCTGCATGGGCGCTTTTTAAAGACACCATAATAGAGGCCCAACTTCAATGTATACCCCAAATTAAGAAACACAGTAAAAGAACTAAAAAAGAGCCACCGTGGCTTAACAACCATGTAAAAGAAGCAGTGAGAGATAAAAAGACTTCCTTTAAAAAGTGGAAGTCAAATCCTAGTGAGGCAAATAGAAAGGAGCATAAACGCTGCCAAATTAAGTGCAAGAATGTAATAAGAAAAGCCAAAGAGGAGTTTGAAGAACGGCTAGCCAAAAACTCAAAAGGTAATAACAAAATGTTTTTTTAAGTATCAGAAGCAGGAAGCCTGCTAAACAACCAGTGGGGCCCCTTGATGATGGAGATACAAAAGGAGCGCTTAAAGACGATAAAGTCATTGCGGAGAAACTAAATGGATTCTTTGCTTCAGTCTTCACGGCTGAGGATGTTAGGGAGATTCCCAAACCTGAGCCGACTTTTGTAGGTGACAAATCTGAGGAACTGTCACAGATTGAAGTGTCACTAGAGGAGGTTTTGGAATTAATTGATAAACTTAACAGTAACAAGTCACCGGAACCAGATGGCATTCACCCAAGAGTTCTGAAAGAACTCAAATGTGAAGTTGCGGAACTATTAACTAAGGTTTGTAGCCTGTCCTTTAAATTGGCTTCTGTACCCAATGACTGGAAGTTAGCTAATGTAACGCCAATATTTAAAAAGGGCTCTAGAGGTGATCCCGGCAATTACAGACCGGTAAGTCTAATGTCGGTACCGGGCAAATTAGTCGAAACAATAGTTAAGAATAAAATTGTCAGACACATAGAAAAACAATCTGTTGAGCAATAGTCAACATGGTTTCTGTAAAGGGAAATCGTGTCTTACTAATCTATTAGAGTTCTTTGAAGGGGTCAACAAACATGTGGACAAGGGGGATCCAGTGGACATAGTGTACTTAGATTTCCAGAAAGCCTTTGA
>NW_020701559.1:0-5404 GCF_002925995.2 Terrapene triunguis | reverse complement strand
TCAAGGCTACCCAGGGAAGGGAATTAGCACATTGGGAGTGGTGGCAGCGGTCCAGATCTAAGCTGGTAGTTAAGCTTAGAAGTTTTCAAGCAGGCCCCCACATCTATACCCTAAAGTTCAGAGTGGGGAAGGAGCCTTGACATGGTGGCAGAGTGGTGGGATCATTTTAAACCAAAAGCCAGTAAGATTTTTTTTCTCCTTTCTAGCTGCTTAGAAAGCAGAGCTGAAGGTAGATGCATATCTGATCTCTCCTTGCCTGAATGCAGAGGTGTTAAGTTTTTTTAACAAGGGTCTTTGTTAAGAGAAGGGTTCAAGCAGTGAGCAAATAGCTGGCAAAAGGAATTTACAAGCTGAATTGTTGTTTTTCTTTCTACCTCTCGGGGATAGCTAATTAGAAAGTCTCTGTTAACTAAGCAGCCCTGAGCTGAGTGCATCCCAGTTTCAGTGAACTGCAGAGGGGGTGTGACCCAACCCAACAAAGCAGGAAAATGAGTACCAGTGACACCGCTACTAAACTAGAGCTGGCCAGACTGGCAGCAGAAGAAAGTGAAAAAAATCATAAGAGACTGCTCGAAATAAAAGAACTCGAGAAAGCAGCTACTGAAAGAGAAGAGAAAGCCAAAGAGGATGCCCACAAAAGAGCTATGGAGGAAAAACAAAAAGAGATGGAGCTGAAAGAAAAAGAGATGGAGCAAAAAGAAAAAGAGATGGAGGAGAGGGAAAAAGAGAGGAAGCATGAACTGGAATTAGCAAGGGGTAGGCCGGATATACCAGCCAACCCTAACAACCCCTCGCCAGGTACCGCTTCCCATCCCAGAAAATTCCCCACCTACAAGGCAGGCGATGATACTGAGGCCTTCTTAGAAAATTTTGAAAGGGCCTGCCTTGGGTACAGCATCACTACAGACCAGTACGTGGTAGAGCTGAGGCCGCAGCTCAGTGGACCCTTAGCAGAGGTGGCGGCTGAAATGCCTAAGGAACACATGAACAGTTATGAACTTTTTAAAAACAAGGCCAGAATCAGAATGGGGCTAACACCTGAGCATGCCTGTCGGCGGTTCAGAGCCCTAAGGTGGAAACCTGATGTGTCATTTACCCGACATGCCTACCACATTGGGAAAAATTGGGATGCCTGGATATCAGGAGCAAGTGTTAAATCTACAGAAGAGTTGCCCTTCTTAATGCAAATGGAGCAGTTTTTAGAGGGTGTTCCTGAGGAAATAGAAAGGTACATCCTAGATGGGAAGCCCAAAACTGTAACCGAGGCAGGGGAGATTGGAGCCAAATGGGTGGAGGTGGCAGAAAAGAAAAAAACTAGTAGCAGTTGGAGCGAATATCAGAAGTGACAACCCGAAACAAAACCTTACCACCGGGGACAACCCAAGGCCCCACCTACATCCCAAGGGAAACCCCAGACGCCTTCTCAGCCCACCACACCAGTCTCCACCAACCAACATCGCCCCGGTGATACCTTAGCAGGGCGATGTTTTAAATGTAATGAACTGGGACATATAAAGGCCCACTGCCCCAAGAACCCCAACCGATTACAGTTCATTACACCACAATCACACCAAAGATCCCCAGGCCCAGATGCCTCTCAAATACCCTCAGAGCGAAGGGAAACCTTGAGAGTGGGCGGAAAGAAGGTTATCGCGTGGAGGGACACTGGGGCACAAGTGTCAACTATCCACCAATCCCTAGTGGACCCCAAACTCATCAACCCGGAGGCTCCGGTGATCATGTCACACTCTGTAACCTTGCCTACAGCCAAGTTGCATGTCCAGTACAAGGGCTGGTCAGGAATGTGGACTTTTGCAGTCTATGACAATTATCCCATCCCCATGCTGCTGTGGGAAGACTTGGCCAACAATGTGAAGCTAGCCAAGAGGGTGGGAATGGTCACCTGCAGCCAGGCTAAGCAAGCTTTCACACCCATCCCTGTTCCTGAGCCGTCCACCAGGACCCCGTCTGTGTTATCAGAGACCCAGACAGAGGTGGTGGAACCGGATCCCCTGCCAACGACTGCAACAGCCATAGTGGATCCAATCCCAGAAACCCAGCCAAAGCCAGTCCCAGAACCGGAACTGGCAACACAACCAGCGCCAGAACCATTGCCAGCACTGAGTACAGCGTTTGCAAACCTGTCTACAACTCCAACGCCAGAGGGCACCAGCGAGCCTGAACTGGCAGAAACAGTAGATAACCCTATCCAAGAGGCTCAGCCAGAGCCTGAAATACCACCTAGTGCACCAGCGGACAGTGGTTCACAGTCAACGGAAACAGCCCCAGCACCTGCATCACTTCCAGAGGGACCAAGCCCAAGTCCACAGTCCAAGGAGGAACTGATGTCTCCAGCATCAAAGGAACAGTTCCAGGCCGAGCAGGAAGCAGATGACAGCCTTCAGAAAGCTTGGGCGGCGGCACGGAGCACCCCCCGCCTCTCAGCTCTTCTAAGCGATCCCGGTTTGTTGTAGAACAAGGACTTTTATACAAGGAGACTCTTTCTGGAGGGCACCAGGAAGACTGGCATCCTCAAAGACAGTTGGTAGTTCCCACTAAGTATCGGGTAAAGCTCTTGAGCTTAGCCCATGATCATCCCAGTGGCCATTTTGGGGTGAACAGAACCAAAGACCGGTTGGGGAAGTCCTTCCACTGGGAGGGAATGGGCAAGGACGTTGCTAATTATGTCCGGTCTTGTGAGGTGTGCCAACGAGTGGGAAAGCCCCAAGACCAGGTTAAAGCCCCTCTCCAGCCACTACCCATAATTGAGGTCCCATTTCAGCGAGTAGCTGTGGATATTCTGGGTCCTTTCCCAAGGAAGACACCCAGAGGAAAGCAGTACGTACTGACTTTCATGGATTTTGCTACCCGATGGCCGGAAGCTGTACCCTTAAGCAACACCAAGGCTAAAAGTGTGTGCCAGGCATTAGCAGACATTTTTGCCAGGGTAGGTTGGCCCTCCGACATCCTTACAGATTCGGGAACTAATTTCCTGGCAGGGAACATGAAAAACCTGTGGGAAGCTCATGGGGTGAATCACTTGGTTGCCACCCCTCATCACCATCAAACCAATGGTCTGGTGGAGAGGTTTAATGGAACTTTGGGGGCCATGATACGTAAATTCGTAAATGAACACTCCAATGATTGGGACCTAGTGTTGCAGCAGTTGCTTTTTGCCTACAGGGCTGTACCACATCCCAGTTTAGAGTTTTCATCATTTGAACTTGTGTATGGCCACGAGGTTAAGGGGCCATTACAGTTGGTGAAGCAGCAATGGGAGGGGTTTACACCTTCTCCAGGAACTAACATTCTAGACTTTGTAAGCAACCTACAAAGCACCCTCCGACACTCTTTAGCCCTTGCTAAAGAAAACCTAAAGGATGCTCAGGAAGAGCAAAAGGCCTGGTATGATAAACATTCCAGAGAACGGTCCTTCAAAGTAGGAGACCAAGTCATGGTCTTAAAGGCGCTCCAGGCCCATAAAATGGAAGCGTCGTGGGAAGGACCATTCACGGTCCAGGAGCGCCTAGGAGCTGTTAACTATCTCATAGCATCCTCCATCTCCAACATAAAGCCTAAGGTATACCATGTTAATTCTCTTAAGCCCTTTTATTCCAGAGAATTAAAGGTTTTCCAGTTTACAGCCCAGGAAAAGATGACGCGGAGTGGCCTGAAGGTGTCTACTACGAAGGAAAAAGTGACGGTGGCGTGGAAGAGGTGAACCTCTCCACGACCCTTGGACGCCTGCAGCGACAGCAGATCAAGGGGTGTGCACTAGCTTTGCGCCAATGTTCTCAGCCACTCCAGGACGGACCGAACGGGCATACCACTCCATTGACACAGGTAATGCTCACCCAATTAGAACCCCACCCTACCGGGAGTCACCTCATGCCCAAACTGTTATAAAAAGGGAGATCCAGGACATGCTACAGATGGGTATAATCCGCCCCTCTAAGAGTGTATGGGCATCTCCAGTGGTTCTAGTTCCCAAACCAGATGGGGAAATACGCTTTTGCGTGGACTACAGTAAGCTAAATGCTGTAACTCATCCTGACAACTATCCAATGCCACGCACAGATGAGCTATTGGAGAAATTGGGACATGCCCAATTCATCTCTACCTTAGACTTAACCAAGGGATACTGGCAAGTACCACTAGATTAACCCGCCAAGGAAAGGTCAGCCTTCGTCACCCAGGCAGGGGTGTATGAATTCAATGTACTCCCTTTCGGGCTGCGAAATGCACCCGCCACCTTCCAAAGACTTGTAGATGGTCTCCTAGCGGGACTGGGAGAATCTGCAGTTGCCTACCTCTATGATGTGGCCATTTTTTCTGATTCATGGGCAGAACACCTGGAGCACCTGGAAAAAGTCTTCGAGCGCATCAGGCAGGCAGTACTAACTGTTAAGGCTAAAAAGTGTCAAATAGGCCAAAAGAGAGTGACTTACCTGGGGCACCAGGTGGGTCAAGGAACTATAAATCCCCTACAGGCCAAAGTGGATGCTATCCAAAAGTGGCCGGTTCCAAAGTCAAAGAAACAGGTCCAATCCTTCTTAGGCTTGGCCGGATATTATAGGCGATTTGTACCACACTACAGCCAAATCGCCGCCCCACTGACAGACCTAACCAGAAAGAAACAGCCAAATACAGTTCAGTGGACTGATGAGTGTCAAAAGGCCTTTAACCAGCTTAAGGCGACACTCATGTCTGACCCTGTGCTAAGGGCCCCAGACTTTGACAAACCGTTCCTAGTAACCACAGATGCGTCTGAGCGGGGTGTGGGAGCAGTTTTAATGCAGGAAGGACCAGATCAAGAATTCCATCCTGTCGTGTTTCTCAGCAAGAAACTGTCTGAGAGGGAAAGCCACTGGTCAATCAGCGAAAAGGAATGCTACGCCATTGTGTACGCGCTGGAAAAGCTACACCCATACGTTTGGGGACGGCGTTTCCAACTACAAACCGACCATGCTGCGCTAACGTGGCTTCATACCGCCAAGGGGAATAACAAAAAACTTCTTTGGTGGAGTTTAGCTCTCCAAGATTTTCATTTTGAAATACAACACATTTCAGGAGCTTCTAACAAAGTGGCTGATGCACTCTCTTGGGAAAGTTTCCCAGAATCAACTGGTTAAAAATTGTTCTTGGAATGTGGGATGTATTGTTAGTTTTTATATAATCAGTAGTATGTCTAAAGGTGCATGTGTCTTATTAACTCTGTTTTCTCCTAGAGCTCCAGGAAGAAATCACAGCCAGTGTGGAACTGGCTGTCCAACACTATCTGTGATTTGGGGGGCGTGTCATAACTATAAAGGGAAGGGTAACAGCCCTCCTGTGTACCATACTATAATCCCTCCTGGCCAGAGACACCAAAATCCTTTTACCTGTAAAGGGTTAAGAAGCTCAG
>NW_020701558.1:0-5318 GCF_002925995.2 Terrapene triunguis | reverse complement strand
AATTGGTGAGAGGTTTCTCAAGGCTTCCCAGGGAGGGAATCCATTGGAAATGGTGGCAGCTGGACCAGAGCTAAGCTGGTAATTAAGCTTAGAAGTTTTCATGCAGGCCCCTACATTTTTACCCTAAAGTTCAAAGTGGGGATACAGCCTTGACATGGTGGCACAGCGGTGGAGATCGTTTTAAACCCAAAAGCCAGTAAGAGATTTTTTTTTCCTTCTAGCTGCTTGGAAAGCAGAGCTGAAGGTAGATGCGTATCTTATCTCTCCTTGCCTGAAGGCAGAGGTGTTAAGTTGTTTTTAACGAGGGCCTTTGTTAAGAGAAGGGTTCAAAGCGAGCAAACTTTGACTGGTAAAGGCAATTTACAAGCTGAATTGTTTTTTTTTCTTTTTACATCCTCGTGAGTAGCTTGTTAGAAAGTCTTTGTTAACTCAGCAGCAGCCAGAGCTGAGTACATCCCAGTTTCAGACAACTGCAGAGGGGTGTGACCCAGCACAAGAAAACAGGAAAATGACTACCAAAGAAGAAAAAGCTAAAGAGGAGACCCAAAAGAGAGCTATGGAGCTGAAAGAAAAAGAGATAGAGCTGAGAGACAGAGAAGAGAAAGCCAAAGAGGGGGCCCACAAGAGAGAGATGGAGCTGGAAAAAGCCAAAGAGGAGGCGAGAGAAAAAGAAAGGAAGCATGAACTGGAAGTAGCAAGTGCTAAGCAGGATGCATCAGACCATCCTAGCAACTCCTCTCCAGGTACCACTTCCCATCCCAGGAAATTCCGCCCCTACAAGG
Source organism: Terrapene triunguis (assembly GCF_002925995.2). Taxonomy (NCBI): domain Eukaryota; kingdom Metazoa; phylum Chordata; order Testudines; family Emydidae; genus Terrapene; species Terrapene triunguis. Next base: position 4,536 of record NW_020701558.1, on the reverse strand, counting down.
CAGGCGATGATACTGAGGCCTTCTTAGAAAATTTTGAAAGGGCCTGCCTTGGATACAGCATCACTCCAACCCAGTACATGGTAGATCTGAGGCCGCAGCTCAGTGGACCCTTAGCAGAGGTGGCGGCTGAAATGCCTAAGGAACACATGAACAGTTATGAACTTTTTAAAAACAAGGCCAGAATCAGAAAGGGGCTAACACCTGAGCATGCCCGTCGGCGGTTCAGAGCCCTAAGGTGGAAACCCGATGTGTCATTTACCCGACATGCCTACCACATTGGGAAAAATTGGGATGCCTGGATATCAGGAGCAAATGTTAAATCTACGGAAGAGTTGCCCTTCCTATTGCAAATGGAGCAGTTTTTAGAGGGTGTTCCTGAGGAAATAGAAAGGTACATCCTAGATGGGAAGCCCAAAACTGTAACCGAGGCGGGGGAGATTGGAGCGAAATGGGTGGAGGTGACAGAAAAGAAAAAAGCTAGTAGCAGTTGGAGCGAATATCAGAAGGGGCAAGCCGAAACAAAACCTTATCACCGGGGACAACCCAAGGCCCCACCCACATCCCAAGGGAAACCCCAGACGCCTTCTCACCCCACCACACCAGTCTCCATCAACCAACATCGCCCCGGTGATACCTTAGCAGGGCGATGTTTTAAATGTAATGAACTGGGGCATATAAAGGCTCACTGCCCCAAGAACCCCAACCGATTACAGTTCATTACACCCCAATCACACCAAAGATCCCCAGACCCAGATGCCTCTCTCATACCCTCGGAGCGAAGGGAAACCTTGAGAGTGGGCGGAAAGAAGGTTATCGCTTGGAGGGACACTGGGGCACAAGTGTCAACTATCCACCAATCCCTAGTGGACCCCAAACTCATCAACCCGGAGGCTACAGTGACAATTCAACCCTTCGTGTCACAGTCTGTAACCTTGCCTACAGCCAAGTTGCATGTCCAGTACAAGGGCTGGTCAGAAATGTGGACTTTTGCAGTCTATGACAATTATCCCATCCCCATGCTGCTGGGGGAAGACTTGGCCAACCATGCGAAGCTAGCCAAGAGGGTGGGAATAGTCACCCGCAGCAAGGCTAAGCAAGCTTTCACCCCCATCCCTGTTCCTGAGCCGTCCACCAGGGCCCCGTCTGTGTTACCAGAGACCCAAACAAAGGTGGTGGAACCGGATCCCCTGCCAACGACTGCAACAGCCGTAGTGGATCCAATCCCAGAGACCCAGCCAAAGCCAGTCCCAGAACCGGAACTGGCAACGCAACCAGCACCAGAACCATGGCCAGCACTGAGTCCAGCGCTTGCAAACCCGTCTACAACTCCAATGCCAGAGGGCACCAGCGAGCCTGAACTGGCGGAAGCAGCAGATAACCCTACCCAAGAGGCTCAGCCAGAGCCTGAGATACCACATAGTGCACCAGCGGACAGCGGTTCACAGTCAATGGAAACAGTCCCAGCACCTGCATCGCTTCCAGAGGGACCAAGCCCCAGTCCACAGTCCAAGGAGGAACTGATGTCTCCAGCATCAAGGGAACAGTTCCAGGCCGAGCAGGAAGCAGATGACAGCCTTCAGAAAGCTTGGGCGGCGGCACGGAGCACCCCACCGCCTCTCAGCTCTTCTAACCGATCCCGGTTTGTTGTAGAACAAGGACTTTTATACAAGGAGACTCTTTCTGGTGGGCACCAGGAAGACTGGCATCCTCAAAGACAGTTGGTGGTTCCCACTAAGTATCGGGTAAAGCTCTTGAGCTTAGCCCATGATCATCCCAGTGGCCATTCTGGGGTGAACAGAACCAAAGACCGGTTGGGGTAGTCCTTCCACTGGGAGGGAATGGGCAAGGACGTTGCTAATTATGTCCGGTCTTGTGAGGTGTGCCAACGAGTGGGAAAGCCCCAAGACCAGGTTAAAGCCCCTCTCCAGCCACTACCCATAATTGAGGTCCCATTTCAGCGAGTAGCTGTGGATATTCTGGGTCCTTTCCCAAAGAAGACACCCAGAGGAAAGCAGTACGTACTGACTTTCATGGATTTTGCTACCCGATGGCCGGAAGCTGTACCCTTAAGCAACACCAAGACTAAAAGTGTGTGCCAGGCATTAGCAGACATTTTTGCCAGGGTAGGTTGGCCCTCCGACATCCTTACAGATTCGGGAACTAATTTCCTGGCAGGGAACATGAAAAACCTGTGGGAAGCTCATGGGGTGAATCACTTGGTTGCCACCCCTCATCACCATCAAACCAATGGTCTGGTGGAGAGGTTTAATGGAACTTTGGGGGCCATGATACGTAAATTCATAAATGAACACTCCAATGATTGGGACCTAGTGTTGCAGCAGTTGCTTTTTGCCTACAGGGCTGTACCACATCCCAGTTTAGGGTTTTCACCATTTGAACTTGTGTATGGCCGCGAGGTTAAGGGGCCATTACAGTTGGTGAAGCAGCAATGGGAGGGGTTTACGCCTTCTCCAGGAACTAACATTCTAGACTTTGTAAGCAACCTACAAAACACCCTCCGACACTCTTTAGCCCTTGCTAAAGAAAACCTAAAGGATGCTCAGGAAGAGCAAAAGGCCTGGTATGATAAACATTCCAGAGAACGGTCCTTCAAAGTAGGAGACCAAGTCATGGTCTTAAAGGTGCTCCAGGCCCATAAAATGGAAGCATCGTGGGAAGGACCATTCACGGTCCAGGAGTGCCTAGGAGCTGTTAACTATCTCATAGCCTCCCCCACCTCCGACATAAAGCCTAAGGTATACCATGTTAATTCTCTTAAGCCCTTTTATTCCAGAGAATTAAACATTTGCCAGTTTACAGCCCAGGAGACAGATGACGCGGAGTGGCCTGAAGGTGTCTACTACGAAGGAAAAAGGAATGGTGGCGTGGAAGAGGTGAACCTCTCCACGACCCTAGGACGTCTGCAGCGACAGCAGATCAAGGAGCTGTGCACAAGCTTTGCACCGATTTTCTCAGCCACTCCAGGACGGACCGAACAGGCATACCACTCCATTGACACAGGTAATGCTCACCCAATTAGAACCCCACCCTACCGGGAGTCACCTCATGCCCAAACTGCTATACAAAGGGAGATCCAGGACATGCTACAGATGGGTATAATCCGCCCCTCTACCAGTGCATGGGCATCTCCAGTGGTTCTAGTTCCCAAACCAGATGGGGAAATACGCTTTTGCGTGGACTACCGTAAGCTAAATGCTGTAACTCGTCCTGACAACTATCCAATGCCACGCACAGATGAGCTATTGGAAAAATTGGGACATGCCCAATTCATCTCTACTTTAGACTTAACCAAAGGGTACTGGCAAGTACCACTAGATGAACCCGCTAAGGAAAGGTCCGCCTTCGTCACCCAGGCAGGGGTGTATGAATTCAATGTACTCCCTTTCGGGTTGCGAAATGCACCCGCCACCTTCCAAAGACTTGTAGATGGTCTCCTAGCGGGATTGGGAGAATCTGCAGTTGCCTACCTCGATGATGTGGCCATTTTTTCTGATTCATGGACAGAACACCTGGAGCACCTGGAAAAAGTCTTCGAGCGCATCCGACAGGCAGGACTAACTGTTAAGGCTAAAAAGTGTCAAATAGGCCAAAACAGAGTGACGTACCTGGGGCACCAGGTGGGTCAAGGAACTATAAATCCCCTACAGGCCAAAGTGGATGCTATCCAAAAGTGGCCGGTTCCAAAGTCAAAGAAACAGGTCCAATCCTTCTTAGGCTTGGCCGGATATTATAGGCGATTTGTACCACACTACAGCCAAATCGCCGCCCCGCTGACAGACCTAACCAGAAAGAAACAGCCAAATGCAGTTCAGTGGACTGATGAGTGTCAAAAGGCCTTTAACCAGCTTAAGGCAACACTCATGTCTGACCCTGTGCTAAGGGCCCCAGACTTTGACAAACCGTTCCTAGTAACCACAGATGCTTCCGAGCGAGGCGTGGGAGCAGTTTTAATGCAGGAAGGACCGGATCAAGAATTCCATCCTGTCGTGTTTCTCAGCAAGAAACTGTCTGAGAGGGAAAGCCACTGGTCAATCAGCGAAAAGGAATGCTACGCCATTGTGTACGCGCTGGAAAAGCTACGCCCATATGTTTGGGGACGGCGTTTCCAACTACAAACAGACCATGCTGCGCTACAGTGGCTTCATACCGCCAAGGGAAATAACAAAAAACTTCTTCGGTGGAGTTTAGCTCTCCAAGATTTTGATTTTGAAATACAACACATTTCGGGAGCTTCTAACAAAGTGGCTGATGCACTCTCCCGGGAAAGTTTCCCAGAGTTAACTGGTTAACAATTGTTCTTGGAATGAAACATATTGTTAGTTTTTACATAATCAGTAGTATGTCTAAAGGTACATGTGTCTTATTAACTCTGTTTTCTCCTAGAACTCCAGGAAGAAATCACAGCCAGTGTGGAACCGAACGTCCAACACTATCTGTGATTTGGGGGGCGTGTCATAACTATAAAGGGAAGGGTAACAGCTCTCCTGTGTACAGTACTAAAATCCCTCCTGGCCA
>NW_020701557.1:0-1482 GCF_002925995.2 Terrapene triunguis | reverse complement strand
ACATGAAGGACCCAGCTGTGGTAGCCTCACTTGGGGGATTCAGCTATCCCCACCACAAAGCGCCATCTTCTCTTTTGGTAAAGAGACATGGGAGACAGAAGTGCCTAGCAAAAAATTGATTTTCCCTTCAAAAAAATCCCGTAAGTCAGCCTGATTCTGATCCCGCTTACAACACTGTAAACTATTGCAAAACTGGGTTAACTGAGAAAAGAATTAAATCTTATAGGTTAAACTCACTCCAAAGGTTTTGTAATCAAACGCTGAGAACCCTAGATGTAGTTTGAGAGATTTTACAAACCCTTGAATATCATGAGGCTAATCCTCAGTCTTCAGTGTATACCAGGGGTCCCCAACGTGGTGCCCGCGGGCACCATGGCGCCCACCGGGGCATCCATGTGCGCCCACCTACTGGCCTCCGGAGAAGCAGCCGCCGAAACGTCAAGAAGTGCTACCGACGAAATTTCGGCAGCATTTCTGCAGCAACGCCTCTTGACGTTGCCGCTTCACGGCGACATTTCGGAGGCTGCTTGTCCGGCGGCCACGGTCCTCGGCGGCTAGTCATCCGGCGCCCACCCCACGGAAAAGGTTGGGGACCACTGGTGCATACAAATGTTTTCTTATTTGAAATTATTTGTGAGGGTCCAGTTCAACCAGCATTCCTCACATCAAAGGAACTACTCACGGAGTATGGTATTAACTCAGGGCTTATCTACACTACTGCTTCAGTCGATGTCAGTTATGTCGCTCATGGGTGTGAAAAAGCCACACACACACACACACCTGAGTGACATAAATTACATCGATTTAAAGCAGTGTCTACACCGTGCTATGTCGTCGTATTTTTTACCTCCCAGGTGAGAACCGCCCTGCTGTAGGCTATTCTTGGGTAGATCTTTCGCAGTCTCTCCGGGTTGAAGCTGATCCACTTTGTACAAAATAGTTTAATATTCATGGGATCAGGAACTGGAACCTGGGTCTCCCAGGTGAGTGAACTAACCACTTGGCTCTAGAGTAATTTTTACTCTCTCAGCTGGTGAAAATTGAAGTATTTCTTACAAAGTGAAACAATTTCAACAGGAGCGAGCAAGTGAGATCCACCATAGACGACTGGGTACTCACCTTGGAGGTAGGAGACCCAAGTTCAAGTCCCTGCTCTGAACCGGACAGAGTGATGACTTGAATGTGGGTCTCCCACATCCGGGGTGAGTGCTCTGGGCATAAGGGGACACGACCACTCTCACGGCAACAAATTCTGCCAGGATTTAGGAGGCTTTGTGCATGTCCACTGGTAGAAATTTAGGCACCATGGAACTTTACAGGCAGAAACATAGGTGCCTACAAGTCTGGGTAGCAGCTGAGCAGAAGTTTTGAGGACCTAAATTTTGGACTTAGGCACCTAAATCCCTTTGTGGATCTACCCCATTGTAGCTGCAGAACAAGAGCAATGTTAAGTCTCCAGGACTCTAAGACAGTGAGTGAAGA
>NW_020701556.1:1610-4770 GCF_002925995.2 Terrapene triunguis | reverse complement strand
ATTAACCCTGCACCCGTCCACACCAGGAAGCCATTTAGTTCGACATAAAGCTCTCTTTAAATCGATTTCTGTAATCCTCCCCAACGAGAGGAGTAGCGCTAAATTCGACATGGCCATATCGAATTAGGCTAGGTGTGGATGGAAATCGACGGTAATAGCTCCGGGAGCTATCCCACAGTGCACCACTCTGTTGACGCTCTGGACAGCAGTCCGAGCTCGGATGCTCTGACCAGCCACACCCCCGGGAAAATTTGAATTCATTTTCATTTTCCTGTCTGGGCAGTTTGAATCTCAGTTCCTCTTTGGACATCGAGGGGAGCTCAGCAGCAGTGGCAACTATGCAGAGCTCTCCAGCAGAGATGGCCGTGCAATCCAATAGAAAGAGGGCCCCAGCATGGACTGATCGGGAAGTCTTGGATCTCATCGCAGTGTGGGGCGATGAGTCCGTGCTTTCAGAGCTGCGCTCCAAAAGAAGGAATGCTAAGATCTACGAGAAGATCTCCAAAGCCATGGCAGAGAGAGGCTACAGCCGGGATGCAACGCAGTGCCGCGTGAAAATCAAGGAGCTGAGACAAGGCTACCAAAAAACCAAAGAGGCTAACGGACGCTCCGGATCCCAGCCCCACACATCCCGTTTCTACGAGGCACTGCATTCCATCCTGGGAGCGGCCGCCACCACTACCCCACCCCTGACCGTGGACTCCGAGGATGGGATCATGTCCGCGGCCGGTTCCTCGTCGGACATGACAGCGGACGGGGAAGATGAAGAAGGAGATGAGGAGGACGAGGCAGTCGACAGCGCTGGCACCGCAGATTTCCCCGACAGCCAGGAGCTCTTCATCACCCTTACCGAGATCCCGTACCAACCGTCCCCATCCCTTACCCCGGACACAGAATCAGGGGAAGGATCAAGCAGTAAGTGCTGTAAACATGTAAACATTTATTTAAAACAGAACGGTAATATTTATACTGTTAACAATGTACATTTATAAAAGTTCTGTAAACTAGTAAAAAAATAATCAGGTACAAAACAGGAATATTTACAAAGGTAACAAATGGGTTTTCATGATTTCTCTGTCTTAGGCTCTTCTCAATTTAGTCCCAAGTGTTTTAAAAATTTTTCACAATGTCCGTTACTACATGATTCCCAGGCCCAAGACGCTCCACTCCAAAGTCCCAGTGCACCTACGCGAAAATCCGGTCAATGTGGCCGGGGATCGACGAGAAATCCTCGTAGGAGAACTCCTCGTAGGTCTCGTGGAGGTAGAGCTCAAGCCTGTTGATCAGGTTCCGGGGTAGGGCGATCTTAGTGGGCCCTCCGTGGTAGCAGACATGTCCCCTCCACGCCACAATCAAGTACTCCGGGATCATCGCACGACATAGCATGGCGGCATACGGCCCCGGTTTCTGCATGCTTTCCCGCAGCATGCGTTCTCTCTGGGTGTCCGGGATCCTCAGGAGGGTGATGTCGCTCATGACGCCCTGCTTTGAATTAGGGAGGGGAATGTTAGTATTGGGACTGCTTGACAGCCACGCGGTGGAGGGAGAGGGGCAGCATACAGGGATCTTTCCCTGGGACAGCCGCGAGGGGGTGGGACAGGGGCAGAGTTCATGCTGTCCTGATTGCTGGCAGCAGAGACTGGCATTGCTTTCAATGTGAAAGGAGGCCAGTGCTACTGCTGGAGTTTTAAGCAGCCACAAGTCTGCGGCTTACCATTATTGCCCGCTCCAGAAGTTCAGGTCTCCAGCCACAGTTCTCTGAACACTCCAAGACCTCCGCAAGTCCACAGGCACTGAAGGCGACGGCCGAAAATTCGACCTTGTCCTGAGTGCGCATGTGAGAGGTTCAGTGCATGGTCTTGTTCACAGAGAAAGACTAGGTTCTTTGTATACAATTTCATTTATCTGTCTCAGGAATTCACTCCCTTTTTACAATTCACACAGACACATCTGCGACTGTCTCCCAACCCAGCCTGTCAGCACACTCCCAGAGGCTAGCGCAGATTAGGCGGAGGAAGAAGAAGACGCGTGAAGACATGTTCTCAGAACTAATGGACTGCTCCCGAGCCCAGGCAGCCCAGCAGACACAGTGGAGGGAGAACTTGTCACAAATGCACCGAGCAGTCATGGAACGGGAGGAGAGGTGGCGTCAGGAGGACCAAGAGGCTACTGAAAAGCTGCTTGGACTAATGAGGGAGCAAACGGACACGCTCCGGCGCCTTGTGGATGTTCTGCAAGACCGGAGGCAGGAGGACAGAGCCCCGCTGCAGTCTATCTGTAACCGCCCTCACCCGCCACCAAGTCCCACACCCCCCTCACCCAAAGTCCAAAGAAGGAGGGGCGGCAAGGGCCGTTAAAACTTTCAGTCAACCCCTGCAGACTGCTCTAGCACTAGAAGGCTGACATTCCCCAAAATTTCATAAGCCCTTTCCTACCCACCTCACACAAGCCCCCGTCCAAGTTTCACACCCCACGTTTCATGTCTGGTTCGCAATAAAATGTTTGTTTCTCTCCATTACTGTTTCAGTCAGGTTCTTTTGAGGGAGAGTCTGTCTGGAGGGGGGGGAAGGGGCTTGGTAATTGGACAGGACAGTGACCTTTAGCAGGGTACAGAGGCGGTGTCAGGTCCAGCATCAGGACACATACACAGTGCAGTCACTGGTTACCCTGGTCAGTCTGGGAGGTGTTTTTCATGTTCTGGGGGGGGGGTTGCTCTGTGACTTTGTGGCGGGGGAGGGCAGTTACAGATCTTATGCAGCGGTCCTTATCATGGATCACAGATCCACGCAGCAGGGGATATGTAACCCTACCCCCCCTGCCAGAAAGTCACATAGCCGACACATACACACAGTCCCCCCCAGGAGTGCTGGCAGGCTCCATTGAAATAACCAGTCCACCAGTGCGGAGCCTGTCATTCCGGGAGTTTAGAAGCATCATTTGCATCAGAACACTGAACCCGCCCCCCGCCACAGTCTGCGTCCCCGGTTTAAAATATTCCCGCGAAAACAGCAATACAGACAACGGTGTTCATTAACAAAATCGAAATGATTTTATTTTTTGGGAAGGGGAAGGGGGTGAAGGGGGTATGTAACTGGAGAGGATAGTCAAAATGAACTGGGTAAAGAAACGGGGGCAGGTTCAGCTTTTCTGTCCACAAACT
>NW_020701556.1:0-1510 GCF_002925995.2 Terrapene triunguis | reverse complement strand
CCCCGCCATAAAGGTCTCCCCCTTGCTCTCACACAGATTGTGGAGCACACAGCAAGCTGCAATAACGATGGGGATATTGGTTTCACTGAGATCACAGCGAGTGAGTAAGCTTCTCCATCTCCCTTTGAGACGGCCAAAAGCACACTCCACCACCATTCTGCACTTGCTCAGCCGGTAGTTGAACAGTTCTTTTTCTGTGTCCAGGGCGCCAGTATAGGGCTTCATGAGCCAGGGCATTAGCGGGTAGGCTGGGTCCCCGAGGATGACTGTAGGCATCTCCACATCCCCAAGAGTTATTTTGTGGTCTGGGAAGTAAATACCTTCCTGCAGCCGTCTAAACAGACCAGAGTTCCTGAACACGCGAGCGTCATGAACCTTGCCCGGCCATCCGACGTAGATGTTTGTAAACCGTCCCCGATGGTCCACCAGTGCTTGCAGCACCATTGAAAAGTAGCCCTTTCGGTTGATGTACTGGCTGGCCTGGTGGTCCGGTCCCAGGATAGGGATGTGAGTCCCATCGATAGCCCCACCGCAGTTTGGGAATCCTATCGCGGCAAAGCCATCTATGATGACCTGCGCGTTTCCCAGGGTCACTACCTTTGGGAGCAGTACCTTCACGATTGCCTTGGCTACTTGCATGACAACAACCCCCACGGTAGATTTGCCCACGCCAAAGTGGTTCGCAACTGACCGGTAGCTGTCCGGCGTTGCAAGCTTCCAGAGGGCTATGGCCACTCGCTTCTCAACTGTGAGGGCTGCTCTCATCCTGGTATTCTGGCGCTTCAGGGCAGGGGACAGCAATTCACAAAGTTCCAGGAAAGTCCCCTTCCGCATGCGAAAGTTTCGCAGCCACTGGGATTCATCCCAGACCTGAAGCACTATACGGTCCCACCAGTCCGTGCTTGTTTCCCGGGCCCAGAATCGCCGTTCCACGATATCCACATGACCCATTGCCACCGTGATGTCCTGGGCGCTGGGGCTCGTGGTTTCTGACAGCTCTGTGCTGCTCTCCGACTTCAGGCCATCACGGCGGTGTCGTAGCCTCCTCGCCTGATTACTCTTCATCTGCCTCAGGGAAAGGTGTATGATAAGCTGCGAGGTGTTGAGAACGGCCACAAGTGCAGCGATGGTCGCAGCGTGATCCATGATCGCAGTGCTGTGGCGTCCGCGCTGTCACTGACCAGAAAAGTGCGCGAACTGATTTCCCGCCGGCGCTTTCATGGAGGGAGGGAGGGCGTTAGTGACGGACGGATGACGACAAATTTTTTTTACCCAGAAGGCATTGGCGGCTCGACCCAGAATTCCGATGGGCAGCGGGGACTGCGGGAACTGTGGGATAGCTGCCCATCGGAATTACTGTCCTTAGTGTGTCCTTAGTGTGGACACACACGTTCGACTTTGCAATATCGATTCCACATATTCGATTTAAGTAAAATCGAATTACCCTCGTAGTGTAGACATACCCTTAGTGTTCTCTACTTTCTCTTTTGTGACCAGTTCTATTCTCAAT
>NW_020701555.1:0-5325 GCF_002925995.2 Terrapene triunguis | reverse complement strand
AAAAAAAAAAAGCTTCATTTTGAAGCATTTAGCATTGTCACATCCACCCAACCCCAATAATTTCTTGCTTTTGTAAGCTTAAGGCAAGACACTTAGGCCTGGTCTACACTACGAGTTTAGGTCGACTTTAGCCGCGTTAAATCGACTTAAGTCTGGACACGTTTACACTACGAAGCCCTTTCTGTCGACTTAAAGGGCCCTTTAAACCGGTTTCCTAACACCACCTCGACAAGGGGATTAGCGATAAAATCGGCCTTAGGGGGTCGGAATTGGGTTAGTGTGGACGGAATTCGACATTACTGGCCTCCGGGAGCTATCCCACAGTGCTTCATTGTGACCGCTCTGGACAGCACTCTCATCTCAGATGCACTGGCCAGGTAGACAGGAAAAGCCCCGCGAACGTTTGAATTTCATTTCCTGTTTGCTCAGCGTGGAGAGCACAGGTGACCATGCAGAGCCCATCAGCACAGGTAACCATGATGGAGTCCCAGTCCCAGTCCCAGGATCGCAGAAGAGCTCCAGCCTGGACCGAACGGGAGGTACAGGATCTGATCGCCATCTGGGGAGATGAAGCAGTGCTCGCCGAACTCCGAAACAGTAAAAGAAACGGCAAAACATTAGAAAAGATCTCCAAGGCCATGAAGGACAGAGGCCATAACAGGGACGCGCGGCAGTGCCGCGTGAAAATTAAGGAGCTAAGGCAAGCCTACCACAAAGTCAGAGACGCAAACGGAAGGTCCGGGGCAGAGCCGCAAACATGCCGCTACTACGCGGAGCTGCATGCCATTCTAGGGGGTGCAGCCACCACTAGCCCAAGCGTGTTCTATGAGTCCCTCTCTGCAAACGGGGAAGCGGGTTCGGCGGACGAGGAAGATGAGGATGGAGAGAACATAGATAGCTCACAGCAGCAAGGAAGCGGAGAAACCAGTTACCCCAACAGCCAGGATATGTTTGTCACCCTGGACCTGGAACCAGTAACCCCCGAACTCACCCAAGACCCTGAGGGCACACAGGGGACCTCTGGTGAGTGTACCTTTGTAAATATTACACATGGTTTAAAAACAAGCGTGTTTAATGATTAATGATTAATTTGCCCTGGCAATCGCGGCCAGTACAGCTACTGGAAAAGTCTGTTAACGTGTATGGGGATGGAGCGGAAATCCTCCAGGGACATCTCCAGAAAGCTCTCCTTCATGTACTCCCAAAGCCTTTGCAAAAGGTTTCTGGGGAGGGCTGCCTTATCCCGTCCGCCATGGTAGGACACTTTACCACGCCAGGCCAGTAGCACGTAGTCTGGAATCATTGCATAACAAAGCATGGCAGCGTATGGTCCCGGTGTTTGCTGGCATGCAGACAACATCCATTCCTTATCGCTCTTTGTTATCCTCAGGAGAGTGATATCATTCACGGTCACCTGGTTGAAATGGGGCAATTTTATTAAGGGGACATTCAGAGGTGCCCCTTCCTGGTCTGCTGAACAGAAATATTCCCCGCTGTTAACCACGCGGTGGGGGGGAGGGGTGAAGTGACCATCCCAGAGAATTGGGTGTGAGGGGGAGGGGAGTTAGTTGGGTTTGTGCTGCATGTTAAACCTGAAATCGCAGCCCCTCCTTTCACATTGCAAACCCATTTTAAATGGCACGGGTGCTTGGTATGGGAAATGAGGGCAGAACTGTTTGAAACCATCCCCACATGTTAAGAAGGTTAAAAAAGCCCAAAGACTGTATGTCTTACCATGGCTGCCTGCAAGCTGAAATCTGTGTCCTGGCACTGCGTGAGTGATCTCTCACACCAAACCAGGAGACTCTCAATATAAGAGAAAAAATGCGACCTTGTAACGAAAGCACATGTGCTGTGTGATGTTGTGAACAGCAAAATCTAACGTGAAAGAGTCTACCCATTGTTCTCTAAAATGTATCTTTTTTAACAACCTCTCCCTTCTCCACCAGCTGCAAATCTTACTCCTTCGCAGAGGCTAGTGAATATTCGAAGAAGGAAGCGAAGGACGCGTGACGAAATGTTTACTGAACTTCAGACTGCCTCCCACGCTGACAGAGCACAGCTGAATGCGTGGAGGCAGTCAATGACTGATTTTAAAAAAGCCCAATATGAGCGAGAGGAGAGGTGGCGTGCTGAATCGCGGGCTGAAGAGGAGAAGTTGCGTGCTGAAACGCGGGCTGAAGAGGAGAGGTGGCGTCAACTTGTAATCAGAAAGCAAGAGTCGATGCTCCGGCTGCTGGAGCATCAAAGTGATATGCTCCTGCGTATGGTTGAGCTGCAGGAAAGGCAGCAGGAGCAGAGACCGCCGCTACAGCCCCTCTGTAACCAGCAGCCCTCCTCCCCAAGTCCCATTGCCTCCTCACCCAGACGCCCAAGAACACGGTGGGGGGGCCTTCGGCCACCCACTCACTCCACCCTAGATGATTTCCATAGCAATAAGTTTTAAAGTTTTAAATTGGAGTGTGTCCTTTTCCTTCCCTCCTCCCCCACCCATCCCGGGCTACCTTTCCAATTATCCCCCTAGTTGTGTGCTGAATTAATAAAGAATGCATGAATGTGAAGCAACAATGACTTTATTGCCTCTGCAAGTGGTGCTCGAAGGGGGGAGGGTAGTAGGGGAGGGTGGGGTGGTTGGTTTGCAGGGAAGTAGAGTTAACAGGGTGGTGGGGGAGGGGCAGAGGGTTCATCAAGGAGCAACAAACAGAAGTTTCACTCCGTAGCCTGGCCAGTCACAAAACTGGTTTTCAACGCTTCTCTGATGCGCACCGCGCCCTGCTGTGCTCCTCTAACCGCCCTGGTGTCTGGCTGCGCGTAATCAGCGGCCAGGCGATTTGCCTCAACCTCCCACCCCGCCATAAATGTCTCCCCCTTACTTTCACATATATTGTGGAGCGCACAGCAAGCAGCAATAACAATGGGGAGATTCTTTTCGCTAAGGTCTGAGCGAGTCAGTAAGCTGCGCCAGCGCGCTTTTAAACGGCCAAATGCACATTCCACCACCATTCGGCACTTGCTCAGCCTGTAGTTGAACAGGTCCTGACTACTGTCCAGGCTGCCTGTGTACGGCTTCATGAGCCATGGCATTAAGGGGTAGGCTGGGTCCCCAAGGATCACGATAGGCATTTCAACATCCCCAATGGTTATTTTCTGGTCCGGGAAGAAAGTCCCTTCCTCCAGCTTTCGAAACAGAAGAGACTGCCTGAAGACGCGAGCATCATGTACCCTTCCCGGCCAGCCCACGTTGATGTCGGTGAAACGTCCCTTGTGATCCACCAGGGCTTGCAGCAGCATTGAAAAGTACCCCTTGCGGTTTATGTAGTCGGTGGCTTGGTGCGCCGGTGCCAAGATAGGGATATGGGTTCCGTCTATCGCCCCACCACAGTTTGGGAATCCCATTGCAGCAAAGCCATCCACTATGGTCTGCACGTTTCCCAGAGTCACTACCCTTGATATCACCAGGTCTCTCATTGCCCTGGCAACTTGGATCACAGCAGCCCCCACAGTAGATTTGCCCACTCCAAATTGATTCCCGACTGACCGGTAGCTGTCTGGCGTTGCAAGCTTCCACAGGGCTATCGCCACTCGCTTCTCCACTGTGAGGGCTGCTCTCATCCTGGTATTCTGGCGCTTCAGGGCAGGGGAAAGCAAGTCACAAAGTTCCATGAAAGTGCCCTTACGCATGCGAAAGTTTCGCAGCCACTGGGCATCGTCCCAGACCTGCAACACGATGCGGTCCCACCACTCTGTGCTTGTTTCCCGGGCCCAGAATCGGCGGTCCACGGCATGAACCTGCCCCAGTAACACCAGGATTTCCACATTGCTGGGGCCTGTGCCTTGTGAGAGGTCCATGTCAATTTCCTCATCACTATCGTCGCCGCGCTGCAATCGCCTCCTCCTCAGCTGGTCCTGGTTTGGCTTTGGCATGTCCAGGAGGCTCTGCATGTTTTCCAGGACAATGCGCGTGGTGTTCATAGTGCTCAGAATTGCCGCGGTGATCTGAGCGGGCTCCATGATCCCAGTGCTGGCTATGGCGTCTGGTCTCAAAAAAGGCGCGAAAGTAGTATCTGACGGACCAAGGGAAGAAGGGAGGGAGGGAGAGAGGGAGGGAGGGGCGAGTGACACCGCGTACAGGTACAGGGAATTAAAATCAAGAAAGGTGGCTTTGCATCAGGGAGAAACACAAACAACTGTCACACAGAATGCCCCCCCCCCCCAAAGATTGAACTCAAAAGCCTGGGTTTAGCAGGAGGGAGGGGGGAAGCAAATGAATGGAGAATAAATCTATTTTTTACATCTTAAGACGACGGTGCAGCATGACTGATAGCCCTTGGCATTTTCTGGGTGCTTGGCAGCAAATACTGGGCGCTTGGCAGTTAGCCTTCAGGTCTATTGCACCATCTGCTACCCACTGCAATATGACAACGACGGATACCAATCATAATATGCTATCTACTGCCCAAAAGGCAAGGGGTTGCTGCTGTGTAGCAATCTAGCCCCACGTCTGCCAGCCCCATGTCTGCCAGCACCCAGATCGCCATCGGCCTCTTCTGGGTGCTTAGCAGACAATACTGGGCACTTGGCAGAAAATAGCATACTATGACTGATAACCATCATTGTCTGCCCGGGTGCCCATGATTGACAGCCGCTGCAGTACGACGACGACGGATACCAGTCGTAATAAACCATCTTCTACCAAAAGGCAAGGGGCTGGTGCAATGCAGCACCACGGCTGCCAGCCCCACAGCTGCCTGCACCCATATCGTCAATGAAGGCTACCAGTCATGCTGCACTGTCTACCGCCAAAAGGCAGTAAGCTGCTGCTGCTGTTTAGCAATGCAGTCCCACGTTTGCCGGCACCCGGAAGAGATATGGTGACGGTGAGCTGAGCTGAGCGGGCTCAATGCTTGGCGTGGTATGTTGTCTGCACAGGTAACCCAGGTAAAAAGGCGCGAATCTATTGTCTGCCGTTGCTGTGACGGCGGGGGAGGGGCCTGACGCAATGTACCCAGAACCCCTCGCGGCACTGCTTTGCATCATCCGGGCATTGCGATCTCAACCCATAATTCCAATGGGCGCCGGAGGCTCCGGGAACTGTGGGATAGGTACCATAGTGCAATGCGCCGGAAGTCGACGCTAGCCTCGGTACTGTGGACGCGGTCCGCCGACTTCATGCACTTAGAGCATTTTAGGTGGGGACACACACAATCGGCTGCATACAACCGGTTTCTATAAAACCGGCTTCTATAAATCCGACCTAATTCTGTAGTGTAGACATAGCCTTAGCTTATCACCATAGCCATACAATGTAGGGTCTGGTGTATTGTA
>NW_020701554.1:0-3143 GCF_002925995.2 Terrapene triunguis | reverse complement strand
TTAGTGTTTGCTATTAGTTTATATTTTAATCAAGATCTTGTAAGAGCAAAATGAGGCAATACCTTTAAAATGAAGATTTGTGAGCATCCTTATCTACTCTACAGTCTCCTTCTACCATGTACAGCACCAATTCAGTAATATATTTGAGTCCATGATTAATCCCACTAATTTCAATGGAACTACTATATGCTTAAAGATAGGAATGAGCTTGAGTACCTTGCTGAATCAGGACCCATGCCTGCTCAGGTCTTATGACCAGGCAGGCAGAAATATAAAGAACCCATTAATGGGAGCAGTCCTCTTGGCTATTCCTATGTATAATAGCCAGTATTGCCAACCTCTAAAGATCAAAAATCATGAGTCAAAGCGTAGAAAATCATGAGATTAGTAAGGCCAATCATGAGTTTTTATAAACATCACACCATGTTTTCTAGTCTGTCTTTTGACTTTTTAACTCCCCTCTACTCTTCTGGCCATGTGTGAGAGATAATTTCAGGTTGAAAAGTCAACCTTTAATGCATATAAAAACTCATCTTCTTGGCTGCTCAGATGGAGACTCCACCTACCTTCTTCTCTCCTCTAAGATAGGAAATATTTGGCAGTTTCCCTATTACTGTCTGGATTCCCCTCCTTCCCTGCCTCACTGCCATTCAGGGCTTCTCCTCTACCTGGATCCCAAGTAGACGAGCCCCTTGAACCACAGACTGGCAGCCATTTTGCCTGTAGGAATGGCTTCAATCTCATTGAAAATGGGGGGCATTGCAACCAGTTTTACTAAGAGCAGCTTTCCTTCCAAATGTACATAGACTGTAGAGAAATGGCAGCCATTTTGCTGTCTTTATCCCCTTTGACAGTAATTGGAGATGTTCAGCATTTTGCAGAAGAGAAAATTCGTAAGTTGGCAGCCTTTCATTATGTTTTCATGAGGGGGGAAAAAAGAAAAAAAAATGTAAAACCAGTAGTCACAAACTCATGAGAGTTGGCAATACTGAATACCTAACTGATCACAAGAAGGAGGTCACATTGAGCTGTTCATGAAAACATTTTTACGTTTCTCCAGATAGACCTGTGGCAGGAAATTTGAGAATTTCAGGAACTCTGACGTTAACCTTTTGGAGTTTCCCTCCGACCTTTCTCTACAGTGGGCAGAGCTTCAAGGCTTATAACACAAAACACTGTCTAAAAAAGTAAGTTCTCCTTGTCAGCCTATGCTCATCAACAGCTCAGAATCCTACTTCCAGGACTCTGAAATTTAACCATGTCCTCAGCCTCACACCTACTTAGTCAGCACATTATATCCAGTGTTTACTGTATTAACTTAACTTTTGTTTATATAAAATGTATGTATATGCATTTGGCCCTTCTGGCACGTTGAATGAATTTTTGTTTATCTGCAGTAATTGTTACTGCACCTATAGTCATTTTAATTTAAGATAAAACGTAATAAAGTAAGCTTAAATAAAAATGTACAGATCCAGTACAATGTGGCCCCAATCATGACTGCATCCTCTACATACTACTATAATATAAATGTATAACAACAACAAAATTAAACAAATCCCTGACCAGGTAAAACAACATGACATGGAGTACTTATCCAGGCCCTTTGTATATGCAGAGAAATATTTTAATTAGTGTTAAACTAGTTTTTATAAAGTACTTCAAAGATAAAAGGCATTCTAAAATACATCATCCCCACCAAAGCAGACCTCCATCAGCAGCACATCCCTTATATTGCAGTTGGGAATAAAGTGTGGCTCTCAAAACGACACCTAGACATCACCCAGCCTCCAAGGAAGCTGGACTACTCATATCTCAGCCCCTTCCGGGTCCTCCAACAGATTAATCTGGTGGCCTTCAAACTCCAACTATCTAATATGATGAAGGTGCATCCAGTGTTCCATGTTTCCCTATGGAAGAAGTACAATGACTCTTCCCCTGGACATATACAGCCACCTCCTTCTCCCTTCATGGTCCAAGGGCAAGAAGAATACCTGGTGAGACAGATCTTAGACTCCACAAACCTCATTGACTGAGAAGACTCTGGTTCAGATGATCACTCGTGGGAGCCAGTCGGCAACATACATACACCCAACCACCTACTTCAAGAACGCCATTGGTCATACCCCGACAAACTAGGCCCAAAGACGTCTTATAGGCATCTTTTGAGGGGTGGGGGGTGATGTGATGAGTTATCTGAGCCTGAACCCACTTAAACCTGGTAAGTCATCCCTGAGTCAGAGAGTGTGATGAGTTATCAGAGGCAATTATCTGTAGGTCTTCCCCATGCAATTCTACCAGGATTCAGCCAAGCCACAGGCAGGGACCCACCTAGGTGATCCCAAAGCCAGTATATAGGCTCCTAAGGGAAGGAGCCTTTCCAGCCTGCTCAGTGTCACTACCTGGCCAGGGACAGTATTGTCAGAAATTTCAATAGACTGCCCTTGCTCCTGCTCCAGCCTCTCCAGCTCCATCCTTTGCCTATTTCAATGCTAGCCATACCCCGTTCCAGCCTGCATGTGCTCCTGCCTCAGCCAGCCACCTGGCGATTCTGACAACTTGCCATTTACTATACTATGATTGTCTGGGGAGGTAGTAGTTTTAAATAGCATGCATAGGTAGCCTACTTTCTTGGTGGCAAAAGAGGATAACATGAAATCACAAACAATTCAAATTTGGGGAATTCTACCAATTATGACTGTGTGTACTGATTAAATCAACATGTATGTCACCTTTACAACCTGCATGCTATGCTTACTTTTGAAATAACGTGAAACATTGGAGACAATGAATTCTAAACATCAGATCCCATAAATGCTTAATAAAAAATAATACTTTAATAGTGTGTAGCACCATATATTTTCGAAAAGTATCTAGTGCTCAGGCTCATTATTACTCACATATAAATATTTTTCCCTGTGTTTTGTTTTGAAGCCAGAAGGAAACACCCCTTATAGAGCAGCATGAGCCTGACTATATTCATTAATTTTAAAAACTATTCTTTTGCAAGATTCTGACAAAAGAAAAGCAGAGGAAACTTCTAAAATTCTTAGTTTAAATAAATGTTTAAACAAATCTTTAAACCACTTCATAATTTAACAAGTATCAGGGGGTAGCCGTGTTAGTCTGTATCTACAAAAACA
>NW_020701553.1:0-3199 GCF_002925995.2 Terrapene triunguis | reverse complement strand
TGTTTTTGTAGATACAGACTAACACGGCTACCCCCTGATACTTGTTAAATTATGAAGTGGTTTAAAGATTTGTTTAAACATTTATTTAAACTAAGAATTTTAGAAGTTTCCTCTGCTTTTCTTTTGTCAGAATCTTGCAAAAGAATAGTTTTTAAAATTAATGAATATAGTCAGGCTCATGCTGCTCTATAAGGGGTGTTTCCTTCTGGCTTCAAAACAAAACACAGGGAAAAATATTTATATGTGAGTAATAATGAGCCTGAGCACTAGATACTTTTCGAAAATATATGGTGCTACACACTATTAAAGTATTATTTTTTATTAAGCATTTATGGGATCTGATGTTTAGAATTCATTGTCTCCAATGTTTCACGTTATTTCAAAAGTAAGCATAGCATGCAGGTTGTAAAGGTGACATACATGTTGATTTAATCAGTACACACAGTCATAATTGGTAGAATTCCCCAAATTTGAATTGTTTGTGATTTCATGTTATCCTCTTTTGCCACCAAGAAAGTAGGCTACCTATGCATGCTATTTAAAACTACTACCTCCCCAGACAATCATAGTATAGTAAATGGCAAGTTGTCAGAATCGCCAGGTGGCTGGCTGAGGCAGGAGCACATGCAGGCTGGAACGGGGTATGGCTAGCATTGAAATAGGCAAAGGATGGAGCTGGAGAGGCTGGAGCAGGAGCAAGGGCAGTCTATTGAAATTTCTGACAATACTGTCCCTGGCCAGGTAGTGACACTGAGCAGGCTGGAAAGGCTCCTTCCCTTAGGAGCCTATATACTGGCTTTGGGATCACCTAGGTGGGTCCCTGCCTGTGGCTTGGCTGAATCCTGGTAGAATTGCATGGGGAAGACCTACAGATAATTGCCTCTGATAACTCATCACACTCTCTGACTCAGGGATGACTTACCAGGTTTAAGTGGGTTCAGGCTCAGATAACTCATCACATCACCCCCCACCCCTCAAAAGATGCCTATAAGACGTCTTTGGGCCTAGTTTGTCGGGGTATGACCAATGGCATTCTTGAAGTAGGTGGTTGGGTGTATGTATCTTGCCGACTGGCTCCCACGAGTGATCATCTGAACCAGAGTCTTCTCAGTCAATGAGGTTTGTGGAGTCTAAGATCTGTCTCACCAGGTATTCTTCTTGCCCTTGGACCATGAAGGGAGAAGGAGGTGGCTGTATATGTCCAGGGGAAGAGTCATTGTACTTCTTCCATAGGGAAACATGGAACACTGGATGCACCTTCATCATATTGGATAGTTGGAGTTTGAAGGCCACCAGATTAATCTGTTGGAGGACCCGGAAGGGGCTGAGATATGAGTAGTCCAGCTTCCTTGGAGGCTGGGTGATGTCTAGGTGTCGTTTTGAGAGCCACACTTTATTCCCAACTGCAATATAAGGGATGTGCTGCTGATGGAGGTCTGCTTTGGTGGGGATGATGTATTTTAGAATGCCTTTTATCTTTGAAGTACTTTATAAAAACTAGTTTAACACTAATTAAAATATTTCTCTGCATATACAAAGGGCCTGGATAAGTACTCCATGTCATGTTGTTTTACCTGGTCAGGGATTTGTTTAATTTTGTTGTTGTTATACATTTATATTATAGTAGTATGTAGAGGATGCAGTCATGATTGGGGCCACATTGTACTGGATCTGTACATTTTTATTTAAGCTTACTTTATTACGTTTTATCTTAAATTAAAATGACTATAGGTGCAGTAACAATTACTGCAGATAAACAAAAATTCATTCAACGTGCCAGAAGGGCCAAATGCATATACATACATTTTATATAAACAAAAGTTAAGTTAATACAGTAAACACTGGATATAATGTGCTGACTAAGTAGGTGTGAGGCTGAGGACATGGTTAAATTTCAGAGTCCTGGAAGTAGGATTCTGAGCTGTTGATGAGCATAGGCTGACAAGGAGAACTTACTTTTTTAGACAGTGTTTTGTGTTATAAGCCTTGAAGCTCTGCCCACTGTAGAGAAAGGTCGGAGGGAAACTCCAAAAGGTTAACGTCAGAGTTCCTGAAATTCTCAAATTTCCTGCCACAGGTCTATCTGGAGAAACGTAAAAATGTTTTCATGAACAGCTCAATGTGACCTCCTTCTTGTGATCAGTTAGGTATTCAGTATTGCCAACTCTCATGAGTTTGTGACTACTGGTTTTACATTTTTTTTTCTTTTTTCCCCCCTCATGAAAACATAATGAAAGGCTGCCAACTTACGAATTTTCTCTTCTGCAAAATGCTGAACATCTCCAATTACTGTCAAAGGGGATAAAGACAGCAAAATGGCTGCCATTTCTCTACAGTCTATGTACATTTGGAAGGAAAGCTGCTCTTAGTAAAACTGGTTGCAATGCCCCCCATTTTCAATGAGATTGAAGCCATTCCTACAGGCAAAATGGCTGCCAGTCTGTGGTTCAAGGGGCTCGTCTACTTGGGATCCAGGTAGAGGAGAAGCCCTGAATGGCAGTGAGGCAGGGAAGGAGGGGAATCCAGACAGTAATAGGGAAACTGCCAAATATTTCCTATCTTAGAGGAGAGAAGAAGGTAGGTGGAGTCTCCATCTGAGCAGCCAAGAAGATGAGTTTTTATATGCATTAAAGGTTGACTTTTCAACCTGAAATTATCTCTCACACATAGCCAGAAGAGTAGAGGGGAGTTAAAAAGTCAAAAGACAGACTAGAAAACATGGTGTGATGTTTATAAAAACTCATGATTGGCCTTACTAATCTCATGATTTTCTACGCTTTGACTCATGATTTTTGATCTTTAGAGGTTGGCAATACTGGCTATTATACATAGGAATAGCCAAGAGGACTGCTCCCATTAATGGGTTCTTTATATTTCTGCCTGCCTGGTCATAAGACCTGAGCAGGCATGGGTCCTGATTCAGCAAGGTACTCAAGCTCATTCCTATCTTTAAGCATATAGTAGTTCCATTGAAATTAGTGGGATTAATCATGGACTCAAATATATTACTGAATTGGTGCTGTACATGGTAGAAGGAGACTGTAGAGTAGATAAGGATGCTCACAAATCTTCATTTTAAAGGTATTGCCTCATTTTGCTCTTACAAGATCTTGATTAAAATATAAACTAATAGCAAACACTAACATTTTAATAAAAGAACAGGAGTACTTGTGGCACCTTAGAGACTAACAAATTTATT
>NW_020701552.1:0-2442 GCF_002925995.2 Terrapene triunguis | reverse complement strand
AAAAGAACAGGAGTACTTGTGGCACCTTAGAGACTAACAAATTTATTAGAGCATAAGCTTTCGTGGGCTACAACCCACTTCTTCGGATGCATATTGAGTGAAACATATCGAGGAGGTATATATACACACATACAGAGAGCATGAACAGGTGGGAGTTGTCTTACCAACTCTGAGAGGCCAATTAAGTAAGAGAAAAAAAACTTTTGAAGTGATAATCAAGGTAGCCAAGTACAGACAGTTTGATAAGAAGCAAGTGTGAGAATACTTACAAGGGGAGATAGATTCAATGTTTGTAATGGCTCAGCCATTCCCAATCCCTGTTTAGCCCTGAGTTGATTGTGTCTAGTTTGCATATCAATTCCAGCTCAGCAGTCTCTCGTTGGAGTCTGTTTTTGAAGTTTTTCTGTTTTAAGATAGCCACCCGCAGGTCTGTCATAGAATGGCCAGACAGGTTAAAGTGTTCTCCCACTGGTTTTTGAGTATTATGATTCCTGATGTCAGATTTGTGTCCATTAATTCTTTTGCGTAGAGACTGTCCGGTTTGGCCAATGTACATGGCAGAGGGGCATTGCTGGCACATGATGGCATATATCACATTGGTAGATGTGCAGGTGAACGAGCCCCTGATGGTATGGCTGATGTGATTAGGCCCTATGATGGTGTCACTTGAATAGATATGTGGACAGAGTTGGCATCGGGCTTTGTTACAAGGATAGGTTCCTGGGTCAGTGTTTTTGTTCAGTGATGTGTGGTTGCTGGTGAGTATTTGCTTTAGGTTGGGGGGTTGTCTGTAAGCGAGGACAGGTCTGTCTCCCAAGATCTGTGAGAGTAAAGGATCATCTTTCAGGATAGGTTGTAGATCTCTAATGATGCGCTGGAGAGGTTTTAGTTGGGGGCTGAAGGTGACAGCTAGTGGTGTTCTGTTATTTTCTTTGTTGGCCCTGTCTTGTAGGAGGTGACTTCTGGGTACTCGTCTGGCTCTGTCAATCTGTTTTTTCACTTCAGCAGGTGGGTATTGTAGTTTTAAGAATGCTTGATAGAGATCTTGTAGGTGCTTGTCTCTATCTGAGGGATTGGAGCAAATGCGGTTATATCTTAGAGCTTGGCTGTAGACAATGGATCGTGTGGTGTGTCCTGGATGGAAGCTGGAGGCATGTAGGTAAGTGTAGCGGTCAGTAGGTTTCCGGTACAGGGTGGTATTTATGTGACCATCGCTTATTAGCACAGTAGTGTCCAGGAAATGGACCGCTTGTGTGGATTGATCTAGGCTGAGGTTGATGGTAGGATGGAAATTATTGAAATCATGGTGGAATTCCTCAAGGGCTTCTTTTCCATGGGTCCAGATGATGAAGATGTCATCAATGTAGCGCAAGTAGAGTAGGGGCGTTAGGGGACGAGAGCTAAGGAAGCGTTGTTCTAAGTCAGCCATAAAAATGTTGGCATACTGTGGGGCCATGCGGGTACCCATAGCAGTGCCGCTGACTTGAAGGTATATATTGTCCCCAAATGTGAAATAGTTGTGGGTGAGGACAAAGTCACAAAGTTCAGCCACCAGGTTAGCTGTGACATTATCGGGGATACTGTTCCTGATAGCTTGTAGTCCATCTTTGTGTGGAATATTGGTGTAGAGGGCTTCTACGTCCATAGTGGCCAGGATGGTGTTTTCTGGCCTATCCTTGTAACAAAGCCCGATGCCAACTCTGTCCACATATCTATTCAAGTGACACCATCATAGGGCCTAATCACATCAGCCATACCATCAGGGGCTCGTTCACCTGCACATCTACCAATGTGATATATGCCATCATGTGCCAGCAATGCCCCTCTGCCATGTACATTGGCCAAACCGGACAGTCTCTACGCAAAAGAATTAATGGACACAAATCTGACATCAGGAATCATAATACTCAAAAACCAGTGGGAGAACACTTTAACCTGTCTGGCCATTCTATGACAGACCTGCGGGTGGCTATCTTAAAACAGAAAAACTTCAAAAACAGACTCCAACGAGAGACTGCTGAGCTGGAATTGATATGCAAACTAGACACAATCAACTCAGGGCTAAACAGGGATTGGGAATGGCTGAGCCATTACAAACATTGAATCTATCTCCCCTTGTAAGTATTCTCACACTTGCTTCTTATCAAACTGTCTGTACTTGGCTACCTTGATTATCACTTCAAAAGTTTTTTTTCTCTTACTTAATTGGCCTCTCAGAGTTGGTAAGACAACTCCCACCTGTTCATGCTCTCTGTATGTGTGTATATATATCTCCTCGATATGTTTCACTCAATATGCATCCGAAGAAGTGGGTTGTAGCCCACGAAAGCTTATGCTCTAATAAATTTGTTAGTCTCTAAGGTGCCACAAGTACTCCTGTTCTTTTATTAAAATGTTAGTGTTTGCTATTAGTTTATATTTTAATCAAGATCTTGTAAGAGC
>NW_020701551.1:0-1396 GCF_002925995.2 Terrapene triunguis | reverse complement strand
GTTCCTGACCCTGCCTTTCGGCCTCAAGGGAGCGCCGGCCACCTTCCAGCGCCTGGTGGATCAGCTACTGAGGGGGATGGAGAGTTTTGCTGTGGCGTACATTGACGACATCTGTGTCTTTAGCCAGACCTGGGAGGACCATGTGTCCCAGGTTAGACAAGTGCTGGACCGACTCCAGGAGGCTGGGCTGACCGTAAAACCGGAGAAGTGCAAGGTGGGGATGGCTGAGGTATCCTACCTAGGCCACCGGGTGGGGAGCGGCTGCCTAAAGCCGGAACCAGCCAAAGTGGAGGGGATCAGAGACTGGCCCACCCCGCAAACCAAAAAGCAGGTCCAAGCCTTTATTGGGATGGCGGGGTACTATCGAAGGTTCGTACCCCACTTTAGCTCCATAGCCGCCCCCATCACTGAGCTGTGCAAGAAGGGGAAGCCAGACAAGGTGGTCTGGACCGAGGAGTGCCAGGGGGCTCTCCAGGAGCTGAAGGAGGCTCTGGTCAGTGGCCCAGTTCTAGCAAACCCAGACTTTGACAAGCCCTTTATGGTGTTCACCGATGCCTCAGACACTGGACTGGGGGCGGTGTTAATGCAGGAGGATGAAAAGGGGGAGAGACACCCCATCGTGTACCTGAGCAGGAAGTTGCTACCTCGGGAGCAGAACTACGCGGCCATCGAGAAGGAATGCCTGGCCATGGTGTGGGCCCTCAAGAAACTAGAGCCATATCTCTTTGGGCGACACTTCACCGTGTACACCGACCACTCTCCCCTGACCTGGCTGCACCAGACGAAAGGAGCCAACGCCAAGCTCCTGAGGTGGAGCCTGCTCCTGCAGGATTATGACATGGACGTGGTCCATGTGAAGGGAAGTGCCAACCTGATAGCGGATGCGTTGTCCCGGAGAGGGGGCCCTGAACTTCCCCAGGTCACTGGGCAGAGTGACCCCGCTCAGTTCAGTCTCGAAGGGGGGAGAGATGTGACGGAGCAGGGAGCGGGGCAGATTTGACTTGGGAAGGTTGCAGGGGAGGCTTGCATTGGGGACGGGAGGCTTCCCTTGAAGGAAGCTACCTGAGCTGTAACCTGAGCCAGGAGGGGGTTGGGAGAAGTAACACCTTCTGCCCGGGAGACTGAACAAAGGAGGGAGGGGCTGCTAGGAGAGGAGGGAGTTAGTTCTTCGGAGGGCTAGGCTGGGTGGTGCAACGCAGGGAACCCCGAGCTGGGGTCTAAGCTCCCTGAACCTCCCAGAAGGGCCTAATCGAGGGGTTCGGGTCGTACCTACACGCTCTGCTGGAGACTGTATTCCTGTCATCCAATAAACCTTCTGTTTTACTGGCTGGTTAAAAGTCACAGTCAATCTCAGGAAGAGGGGTGCGGGGCCCTGACCCCCCCTTACTCCGTGACA
>NW_020701550.1:0-4314 GCF_002925995.2 Terrapene triunguis | reverse complement strand
CTCAGGAAGAGGGGTGCGGGGCCCTGACCCCCCCTTACTCCGTGACAACTGGTGGCAGCGGCGGGATCTACTGCACCCCGTGGACGGCGCTTCCTGCAGTAAGTGACTGGGGAGAAGTAAAACGAAGGGGGATTGACGGGGACCAGGCGTGCTGAGGAGTCAGAGAGAGACGGTTATCACCCCTGGGAGTGTGTGACCAGCGAGAAGGACTTTTGCAGTAACAGGGTCCCCCGGGGGATCGCAGCGAGTGGTCCCAGGGGCGGAGGAGTCTGCAGCTCGACCCTGGCAGAGAGGTGGTGACCTCGAGAAGGGCTGGCACACTAGGGGTCTCCCTGGAGACTGTGGGGAGCGGTGAGCACACAGGCCTGTGAGTGGCCAGCAGGAAGATGTATGCCAAGCGGCTTAAGAGTGACCTGGTGGAGCTGTGCAAGCAGAGGGGGGTGCGCATTGGGAAGCTCACCAAAGAACAGCTCATTGCCCAGCTGGAGAAGCAAGATCGCGCGAATGAACTGATCCCTGTCTCTGAGGGAAGCAGCCTGGCAGATGCAGCGCAGGCCCCAGAGTCTGTCCCAGCTGGGAGTGGTCAGCCGGCTGCTGAGGGCTTCCCGAGACCCCTCCTTCCTATGCCTAGGGGAAGGGTGGGGAGGAGCCCAGCAAATACCGAGGGCGCCGTGACCCCCCCGGCCAGCAGGGGATCCTCCCGGCTACGCTCGCCGGCCAGCAGGGGATCCTCCCGGCCACGCGCGGCATCCGTGGAGCGGAATGAGCTGGAATGGGAGATAGAGCTAAAACTGAGAGAGCTGAAGGATCGTGAACAACAGAGGCAGCATGAAGAGAGACAGAGGCGTCATGAACGGGAGGAGAATGAGAGACAGAGGCAGCATGAACGGGAGGAGAATGAGAGACAAAGGCAGAATGAAGAGAGACAGCGTCAGCAGGAACTGGAACTGGCGAGGCTGAAGGGCCGCGGGACCCCGGCTGCGGTGAGTGAGGGGGGACCCAGGGCTGCACGGAGTTTTGATAAGTGCATCCTGGCCCCACGTAAGGAGGGGGAGGACATGGATGACTTCCTGGATGCCTTTGAGACGGCCTGCGAGCTGCACCAGGTTGATCCTGCGGACAGACTCCGGGTTCTCACCCCCTTACTGGACCCCAAATCCGTGGCATTGTACCGCCAACTGGACGAGGCGGAGAAAGGGGACTATGAACTCTTCAAAAAGGCCCTGCTACGTGAGTTTGGGCTGACTCCTGAGATGTACCGGGAAAGGTTCCGGAGTCAGGATAAAACCCCTGAGATCTCATATCTGCAACTAGCCGTACGCATGGAGGGATACGCCAGCAAGTGGGCTGATGGGGCCCAGACGAAGGAGGACCTGGTTAAACTGCTGGTATTGGAGCAACTGTATGAGCGGTGCCCATCCGACCTGAGGCTGTGGTTGGTGGACAAAAAACCAGAGAACCCGCGACATGCAGGCCGGCTGGCCGATGAGTTTGTGAAGAGCCGGGCAGGGGCTGGCAGGGAGGAGCCCCAAAGGAGCAGGCCCGCCGCGATGCAGAGAGAGAGTCACCTGGGTACCTCCCAAAGGGGGAATATGGGGAATCCCCTCCCAAGGGGAATGCCCAGCGTCAGGGACAACCGACCGGCTCGAGGGGACCCACGGGACATGAGCTGCTATTTCTGCGGCCGAAGAGGCCACATTCGGGCCCAGTGCCCCAAGTTCAAGGACAGACTGAGCAGACCGAACCCACACCGGGTTAACTTGGTAGAGGCCCAGACGGACGAGGGGCCGGCTTCCCAGGCAGGGGGCGCTGGCAGCTTATCAACTGCTCGAGAGAGAGAAGGGCCCCAGGCCAGCTTCTCTGGGGGGCTGGATGCTCCGGACTCAAAGTTCTCCGTTTACAGGGTGGGCGCGGGGCTGCCCCTGCGGAGCGAGTGCCTTGTTCCCCTGGAGGTGGATGGGAAGGAAGTTTATGGATACTGGGACACGGGCGCAGAGGTGACACTGGCCCGGCCCGAGGTGGTGGCCCCAGATCGGGTGGTACCCAACGCCTTCCTGACCCTGACAGGGGTGGGCGGGACCCCATTCAAGGTTCCCGTGGCGAGGGTACACCTGAGATGGGGGGCCAAGGAGGGCCCCAAGGACGTGGGAGTACACCACCATTTGCCCACTGAGGTGTTGATGGGGGGGGACCTAGAGGACTGGCCAAGCAACCCCCAGACCGCCTTAGTCGTGACCCGTAGCCAGAGCCGGCGAGGGGCACTACGCCCTGACCTTGGGAAGGATGTCACATCGGAGGCACAGAACCCTACCCTGGTGGGGAGGGAACACCCAAGGACAAGGCTCGGGGTGGCTGTGGCTCCTGACCCCGCCGACGAGAGGGAGCAGGTTCCCGTCCCTTCCCCAGCTGCCGAGTTCCAGGCCGAGTTGCAGAAGGACCCCTCCCTGCGGAAGCTAAGGGACCTGGCTGACCTCAGTGTGGTACAGACCATGATGAGAGGTTGCAAGGAGAGGTTCCTGTGGGAGAAGGGATTCCTATACCGAGAGTGGGCTCCCCCAGGGGAAGTGGAGTCCTGGGGGGTCAGGAGGCAGCTGGTGGTTCCCCAGAAGTTTCGCCACAAGCTACTGTACCTGGCCCATGACATCCCTCTCGCAGGGCACCAGGGAATCCGGCGCACCAGGCAGAGGCTGCTACAGAACTTTTACTGGCCTGGGGTCTTTACCAACGTCCGACAGTACTGCCGATCCTGTGACCCCTGTCAGAGGGTGGGGAAGGCCCGGGACAAGGGGAAAGCGGCGTTGAGACCTTTGCCCATCATAGAGGAGCCTTTCCAGAAGGTGGCCATGGACATAGTGGGACCTCTCAGCAAGACGACCCGGTCAGGGAAGAAATACATTCTGGTGGTGGTAGATTTCGCCACCCGCTACCCCAAGGCAGTGCCCTTATCGTCCATCGAGGCAGACACTGTGGCAGATGCGCTGCTGACCATTTTCAGCCGAGTGGGGTTCCCCAAGGAAGTCTTGACGGACCAAGGGTCCAACTTCATGTCGGCCCTACTCCGGTGCTTGTGGGAGAAATGTGGGGTCCGGCACAACTGGGCCTCGGCGTATCACCCCCAATCCAACGGGCTGGTGGAGAGGTTCAATGGGACGCTAAAAATGATGCTGAAAACATTTATGAACCAGCACCCGCAGGACTGGGACAAGTACTTACCTCACCTGCTGTTCGCATACAGGGAGGTACCCCAGGAGTCTACCGGCTTTTCACCTTTCAAACTGTTATATGGAAGGCGGGTAAGGGGGCCCCTAGACCTAATGAGAGCCGAATGGGAGGGGAAGGCCACTTCCGATGGAGAGTCGGTGGTGGAGTATGTCCTGACCTTCCGGGAAAGACTTGCCGAGCTCATGGGCCTGACCAGGAAGAATCTGGCCCGAGCCCAGAGAAAGCAGAAGGTCTGGTATGACCGCACAGCGCGGGCCCGCGCCTTCGCCACCGGGGATCAGGTGATGGTCCTCATCCCAGTGAGGAAAAACAAACTCCAGGCCGCCTGGGAAGGGCCCTTCAAGGTTGTCAAGCAACTAAACGAGGTAAACTATGTGGTGGAGCTGTCGAACCGGGCACACCACCACCGGGTGTACCATGTGAACATGATAAAGCCATATCACGACAGAGGGAATGTGGTGTTGGCTGTGTGTGGACATTGGGAGGGGCAGGGAGATGACCCTTTAGTAGATCTATTCCCTGGGACAAGAGCTGGCTCCCCCCTGGAAGCAATTCCCCTCTCTGATCAGCTGAGCCCGGCCCAGCAAGCTGAGATCGGAGGGGTGCTGCATCGGTACCGACAGCTGTTTTCCAACCAGCCTGGACGCACTAATCTGACTGTCCACCGGGTGCAGACAGGATCGCACCCGCCTATAAAATGCCCCCCCTTCCGGGTCACAGGGAAAACTGCTCAGGACCTGGAAAGAGAGGTCGATGACATGCTGGCTTTGGGGGTGATCCAGCCATCTTCCAGCCCTTGGGCCTCGCCGGTGGTGCTGGTCCCCAAAAAGGACGGGTCGATCCGGTTCTGTGTGGACTATCGCAAGCTCAATGCCATCACCGTAGCCGATGCCTACCCCATGCCCAGGCCTGACGAGCTCCTAGACAAGCTGGGAGGCGCTCGGTACCTTACCACCATGAATCTTACAAAGGGCTACTGGCAAGTGCCGCTGAATGCCGATGCCAGGCTGAAATCGGCCTTTATCACCCCTCTGGGGCTCTATGAGTTCCTGACCCTGCCTTTCGGCCTCAAGGGAGCGCCGGCCACCTTCC
>NW_020701549.1:0-7411 GCF_002925995.2 Terrapene triunguis | reverse complement strand
ATTAGGGGGCTGTGGCACATGACTTATGAGGAGAGGCTGAGGGAACTGGGGTTATTTAGTCTGCAGAAGAGAAGAGTGAGGGGGGATTTGATAGCAGCCTTCAACTACCTGAAGGTAGGTTTCAAAGAGGATGGAACTCGGCTGTTCTCACTGGTGGTAGATGACAGAACAAGGAGCAATGGTCTCAAGTTGCAGTGTGGGAGGTCTAGGTTGGTGTAACGAGGTAGTCATCCCGCTCTGGCCCTGAAGGGGTTAAACCAGCCCTGGGAGAAGACTGGGGCTGCAAGCCAAAGGCTGGGCTGATTGGGGAAACAGCCTCAGCTGGGGCCACGCCCCAATCAGGCCCCAGCTGGCCTTATAAAAGGCTGTGGGCCAGGAGCTCAGGCAGAATCTCTCTCTAGCTGTGGAGAGAGAGAGGCCTGGCTGCCTGGGAGACTGAGCAGGGTAC
Source organism: Terrapene triunguis (assembly GCF_002925995.2). Classification (NCBI taxonomy): domain Eukaryota; kingdom Metazoa; phylum Chordata; order Testudines; family Emydidae; genus Terrapene; species Terrapene triunguis. The sequence continues at coordinate 6,963 of NW_020701549.1, read as the reverse complement.
CTTGAGTGGAGCTGGTCTTGGGCAAGGCCAGAGATGCTAGGGAGCTCCAGCCTGGAAACCCCCCAGGGTGCAGGCCTTGCTAAAGGCCGGAAAGGGTACTGGGGTTGCAGAGGTGCAGCCCAGGGCAGGCAAAGGCAGCAGGTCCAAACCCCCCTTGCCAGTGATGAGTGGTTTACAGACTGCAGTCCGCCTCTGCTAGATGGTGACTGGCAGTAGCCATTGAGGCGAGGTGAGGATAGGAGGTTGGGGTTTCCCTGGGGAGGGGAGACCCAAAGTGTCTCCCCTTCCCAGGGGACACTGCCAGGGGGCAGCACCCCAAGATAAAGGGGCACTGGGTCCAGAAGGGACATGGGGGCCAGTGGCAAGCAGGACATCCGCCAGCAGAGGGCGCTCCTTAGGCTGAAGAGCTAATTCCCAGGATGACCAGCAGGAGGTGCCACGCGGGTGAGTTGTTGCACCGCTACAGTTGGATATTAGGAAAACTATTTCACTAGGAGGGTGGTGAAGCACTGGAATGGGTTACTAGGGAAGTGGTGGAATCTCCATCCTTAGAGGTTTTTAAGGCCCAGCTTGAGAAAGCCCTGGCTGCGATGACTTAGTTGGGGTTGGTCCTACTTTGAGCAGGGGGTTGGATTAATGACCTCCTGAGGTCTCTTCCAACCCTAATCTTCTATGATTCTATGTGTGGAGCAGGTCTGCTCCTCGAGACTTAACCATGCAGCATCCATGCTGTCAGGTGGAGGGAGGCGAGGTTCGAGTGCAACAGCCATCTGTGGTCCTGCAAGAGCAGGTCCGGGCGGTTCAGGCACATCTGTGGGGTTGCCACCACTAAGTCCATGAGCATGACGAACCAATGCTGGCGAGGGGGCCATGGCAGAGTTATCACAATGACTTGTACATGTTCCCTCTTGAACTTCAGGAGTGTCTTGTGAATGAGGGGGATTGGTGGAAAGGCATACATGAGGTAGCTTCCCCATTACAGGAGAGAGGCATCTGAAAGCAAGCCTTTGTTGAGGCCGTGTAGAGAACAAAACCAGTGACACTTTGTTTTGTTTGGTAGTGAACAGGTCCACCTGGGGTGTCCCCCATTTCTGGAAGATGGTCTGGGCAACCTCCGGATGGAGGGACCACTCGTGGCAAGAGAAGAAAGACTTGCTGAGGTGAACTGCTGAAGCATTTCAGACTGCTGGAATGTGCGCGGCTTTCAGATGGAGAGCATGCTGGGTAAAGAAGTCCCACAGGTGAAGGGCTTCTTGACAGAGGGCTGGTGACCATGCTCCCCCCATTTGTTGACATAAAACATTGATGTTGTGTTGTCCGTCAATACCTGTCCCATTTTTCCAGATAGCTGGGGAAGGAACACTTTGCAAGCCGGGTGGATGGCCCTGAGTTCTCTGATGTTTATATGTAACAACAGCTCCTCTTGGGACCAAAGGCCCTGGGTCCTGAGGTACCAATATGATCTCCGCATCCCAAATCCGAGGCATCCAATACCAGGAACACCGTAGGTCATGAAGCTGCAAACTGAACCCCTTTGTTATACAGTGTGGGTTCAACCATCATGCTAGGGAGGTAAGAATTTGCGGTGGGATTGTTATGGGTCTTGTCCCAGTGATGCCTGGCTGGGAAGTAAACTGATGTGGTCTGAGATGCAGTCTTGCATGCTGAACTACATAGGTGCATGCTGCCATGTGCCCCAGCAGTCTGAGGCATACTTGGGCTGTGGTGAGCGGAGACTCGGGCAATCAAATCTGACGTTGCCCGGAATATGTCAGGAAAGCTCTGACTTGGGTAGAGTCGAGGACTGCCCTGATAAACTCTATCCTCTGTACCAGAATCAGCATTGATTTTTGTTCATTTATCAACAGACCCAGTGCATGGCAGGTGGCTTGCACTACCGTGATGCTATGTTGAACTTGTGCCTTCAAGTGACCCTTGATGAGCTAATCGTAGAGGTACGGGTAGATCTGAATACCCTGATGCCTGAGGTAAGCTGCCATACATTTTGTAAACGCTCTTGGTGCTGTTGTTAGGCCAAAAACTGAAGCACTGCAAACTGGTAGTGAGTCCTTCCGACCACAAACCTTAGGAATCTTCTGTGGCCACGGAAGATAGAAATGTGGAAATATGTGTCCTTTAAGTTGAGGAAAGCATACCAGTCTCCAGGATCCAGGTAGGGGATGATGCAGGCCAGAGAGACCATGCGCAACTTCAACTTTTTGAGATATTTGTTGAGGCCTTGCAGGTCCAGGATGGGTCATAGACCCCCTTTGGCCTTCGTATGAGGAAGTAACAGGAGTAAAAACCTTTCCCCCTCAGTTCTTTGGGAACTTCCTCCATGGCCCCTACCTGTAGGAGGTCTTGTACTTCCTGAACGAGCAGTTGCTTGTGAGAAGGGTCCCTGAAGAGGGACACGGAAGTGGGGTGGGAAGGGAAGGAAGGATAGAAATAAATTGGAGGGTATATCTCACTGCTATGGTTCTGAGCACCCACTGGTCTGATGTTATAGTGGCCCAGGCAGGGAGGTAGGGCAATAGACAGTCCGAAAATAAAAGGGAGGTTGGATGCTGGCTGAAGACTGGGAAGTCGCCCTAGAGCACACCTTCAAAATGCCTGCTTATTTCCTGGGGAGTGGTGGCTAGAGCCCGACTGGGTCGAAGCGACTGGGTATTGACCCTGGAGGTGCTTTAAGCCCCTGCCCTTCCTTCGATAGGACTCGGCCCTGGATTGGTCCCCGAATCTTTGAGGCTGTTGAGGCCTGAAGCACTTCCTTGAGGCTGCAGGGGTATAAAGGCCCAGGGAGCACAGAGTGGCCCTAGAATCTTTTAGTCCATGCAGCCTACTGTCAGTTTGATCTGAAAATAGTGCTGTGCCTTTGAAGGGGATGTCCTGGATGGACTGCTGGATCACCGTGGCCAGGACAGAGGACTGCAGCCCCAATGCCCACCTTATGGATATGGCCAACGCCATTGTTCTAGCCACCGAATCCGCTGCATCAGTCAGCCTAACTGTGTAGTGTAGACCAGCCCTTAGTGATGGTCCCATTCTGCTTTTAATTTAGGTTTTGTTCAGCATTTTCTGCTCTAAACAGCTTGAAGCCAACCTGCAACAACGGCACTACTGTGGTTGATGAGCATACTTGGCTTATGTCGACCTAATTATGTCAGTGTCTATACTACAGCCTTCCTCCCACCAATGTAAGTGCAGGAGCTGGGGAGAGAAGCCTGGGGGGTTTGACCCCACTCCCAGCTGGGAGCCAAAGCCCGAGCGGCTTCGGACACCACTCCCAGCTGGGAGCCAGGCAGCCTTGTCAATTTCACAGCTGGGTGAGCTGCTTGGCTCCCTGCGGGGAGCAGGTGAGGGGGCTGAGAAGCTATGGCATCTGGACCCCGCTCCCCAGTGGTGAGAAGCCCTGGGTGGCTTCCCCCCACTCCTGGTGGGGAATGGGGAGCAGAGGGAGCCCGTGGGGCAGCCAGGCTCCTGGCAGGGAGCTAGCTGCCAGTGGATCTGAGACCTGGGGCTCTCAGCTCTTCACACTGTCCCTCTTAGGTCGGTGAAAGCACTCTTGGTGAGGACACGAACCACCGACCCACGCAGGGTAGTGTGGACATGCACCACTGGAATAATTACTGTAGTGGCTGTAAGTCAACTGAATATAGGTTGACTTAGGTTTGCAGTGTAGACATACCCTTAGCAAAATGCACCAATGTGTCTAACTACCTTTTACCTAGTTTGGAGATCTAGGCAAATAATGCTTGATGAAGAATTTGACTATTTTCCTTTTTGGAGGAGAGAGAGGGCTGAAAAAAATGAAAAGCTTTTCTTCAAATTTGAGGAGGGTTGGTTTTGGTTGCTTTGCATGTGCAACCTCTTTATTCTAGCATTTGGAAAATATAGCTATTTCTTTTCTCTTAATAGTGTAAACAAAGAATAGATCAGAATAATAGTTCATTCCTCCCAAAGGTTATAGGTTGAGGCAAAATAAGGCTTAGAACAGAATTACAACCTGAACTACGACATAGTGACAAATGCCTCAATAATAAAAATACAATATATGTAATATTGTTTTCCTTTACTTCTGTTGCAGGGATTAAAAACAAAATATTTTGTACCGTTCACATGACAGACAGAGGAGCACAGGACCAATTTACTGGGGGGAAAATAGGTTTGATTAAAATTGGTGCAATTTGATGCACTGATGCTTGAGCATGATGGTGCAAAAGATTAATTTTTTTAATGGTTGCATGGGGTACAGTGTAGTTACTACAGAAAGAACCTGTACCAACTAAAAAAAACATATTATATATAGCCTGTGTGCCTTTTTCTCCTAAACTGTTGCCTGCTCCACTGAGAAATTAAAACCTCCCCATCTTTTTTTTTCTATTCTTATGCTCGAAAGACATGTACTATAAGTGGGTTTTTTTAAGTATTGAAAAAGTCCTGTTCTAGAACATTCTGAACTGAGAAAGCCAGAACTAAGAAAAGGGCTGTATGGGGGTCCCAATTCTGTAAGCACATGCTTAACTTTACTCATGTGACCTGTTCCAATAAAGTCAATTGGACTACTCATGTACTTAAAGTTAAGCATGTTCATAAGTGTTTGTAGGATCAAGACATTAGTAGTTGAATCATTACATAAGAGAGAGAGAGTAATGTAGCTAATTTCTTTTGATTAACTCTAAAAACTAGTAGTGTGTGACCAAGCAAAATTCCCACCAAGCCACTAAAAAAGATCAGTGAAATCATGGGTGGCATGTAATGGAGGCTGGGGGAGGCTAAGTCTCCCCAAACCTCTTGCCGCCAGTAGCAGGGGCAGTGGCAGATTTGGGGCCCCTGGAAAAATCTCCCCCCACCATGGCCCTGGGGCTGGAGGAGCTCTTGCTTCCCACTACGGTCTTGGGGCCATGGTGGGGGCACAGAGCTTTTCCATTTTGGAGCTGCAGCAGGAGGCGTTGCGGGGGGGGGGGGGGGGGGGGGGGGGAAGCGGGGGGGGGGCGGCGGGGGGGGGGGGGGGGGGGGGGGGGAACAGGGGCAGGGCCCGGGGGAAGGGGCAGAATGGGCTGGATCCATGGATGGGGCCACGGACAGGGCCACGGGTGGAAGGGTCAGAAGGGTGGAGGGGCTCTGGGCTCAGAGCTCCAGCCAGGGCTGAGAGCTCCGCCGCAGTTCTGGCCGAGGCTGAGAGTTTGACCCCAGCCGGCACAAAATTGGGTGACTGGGCAACAAAATGACAGATGAAATTCAGTGTTGATAAATGCAAAGTAGTGCACATTAGAAAACATAATCCCAATGATACATACAAAATGATGGGATATCTTCGGACAACTAACAGAAGTTTCCAGATCACAGGTCCTGGTTCTCATGCGGGACTTCAATCACCCTGACATCTGCTGGGAGAGCAATACAGCAGTGCACAGAGAATCCAGGACGTTTTTGGAGAGTGTTGGGGACAACTTCCTGGTGCAAGTGCTGGAGGAACCAACTAGGGGCCGTGCTCGTCTTGACCTGCTGCTCACAAACAGGGAAGAATTGGTAGGGGAAGTAGAAGTGGGTGGCAACCTGGGCAGCAGTGACCATGAGATGGTCGAGTTCAGGATCCTGACAAAAGGAAGAAAGCAGAGCAGCAGAATATGGACCTTGGGCTTCAAAAAAAGCAGACTTTGACTCCCGCAGGGAACTGATGAGCAGGATTCTCTGGGAGGCTAATATGAGGGGGGGGAAAGGAGTCCAGGAGAGCTGGCTGTATTTTAAAGAATCCTTATTGAGGTTGCAGGAATAAACCATCCCGATGTGCAGAAAGAATAGCAAATATGGCAGGCGATCAGCTTGGCTTAACAGAGAAATCTTCGGTGAGCTTAAACACAAAAAGGAAGCTTACAAGAAGTGGAAATTTGGACAGATGACTAGGGAGGAGTATAAAAATATTGCTCGAGCGTGCAGGGGTGTAATCAGGAAGGCCAAAGCACAATTGGAGTTGCAGCTAGCAAGGGATATGAAGGTTACAAGAAGGGTTTCTACAGGTATGTTAGCAACAAGAAGGTGGTCAGGGAAAGTGTGGAACCCTTACTGAACGGGGGAGGCAACCTAGTGAGAGATGATGTGGAAAAACCTGAAGTACTCAATGCTTTTTTTGCCTCGGTCTTCACAGACAAAGTCAGCTCCCAGACTCCTGCACTGGGCAGCACATTATGGGGAGGAAGTGAGCAGCCCTCAGCGGTGAAAGGACTATTTAGAAAAGCTGAACATGCACAAGTACATGGGTCCAGATCTAATACATCCAAGGGTGCTGAGGGAATTGGCTGATGTGATTGCAGAGCCATTGGCCATTATCTTTGAAAACTTGTGATGATTGGGAGAGGTCCTGGACGACTGGAAAAAGGCAAATATAGTGCCCATCTTTAAAAAAGGGAAGAAGGAGAATCTGGGGAAGTACAGACCGGTCAGCCTCACCTCAGTCCCTGAAAAAATCATGAAGCAGGTCCTCAAGGAATCCATTTTGAAGGAGAGGAAGGTGATCAGGAACAGTCAGTATGGATTCACCAAGGGCAAGTCATGCCTGACCAACCTGATTGCCCTCTATGATGAGATAACTGGTTCTGTGGATATGGAGAAAGCAGTGGATGTGATATATCTTGACTTTATGAAGTTTTGATACTGTCTCCCACAGTATTCTTGCCAGCAAGTTAAAAAAGTATGGATTGGATGAATGGACTATAAGGTGGATAGAAAGCTGGCTAGATTGTCAGCCTCAATGGGTAGTGATCAACGGCTCAATGTCTAGTTGGCAGCTGGTATCAAGCGGAGTGCCCCAAGGGTCTGTCCTGGGACCAGTTTTGTTCAACATCTTCATTGATGGTCTGGATGATGGGATGGATTGCACCCTCAGCAAGTTTGCAGATGACTCTAAGCTTGTGGGAGAGGTAGATACGCTGGAGGGTAGGGATAGGGTCCAGAGTGACCTAG
>NW_020701548.1:0-3839 GCF_002925995.2 Terrapene triunguis | reverse complement strand
CAAAGTCCCTCCAGAGGTAAGAAGCAGGATTGAAGACCAGATGGAGACGAGGCATCAGCCTTTTTATAGTCTTTTCCAGGTGTAAGAACACCTCTTTGTTCTTACTGTGGAAAATTACAGCAAAATGGAGTCTGGAGTCACATGGGCAAGTTCTTGCACACTTTGCTGAGTTACAAGGCGTATTTGCCTTCTCTCAATGGGTTTTGTATAGCTGATGGTCCTTAATGGTCCATCAAGCAGGCTAGGCAGAGCTAACACCAACTTGTCTGGGATGTCACCCAGAAGCATAGCATAAGTTTGAAATACAGACAGTATAAAGCCAATATTCATAACTTCAATTACAAAATTGATACAGACATATAGACAGCATAATCATAACCAGCAAACCATAACCTTGTCTTAGACACCTCATTTGACCCCCTTTATACAAGATTTGGTGCCACTACAGGACTTTGGTTGCAACCATGTTCTATATGGTCCCAGATTATGTCAATAACGTCACACCCCCAATGCAAAATTGATGCAGGAAGGGATGACACAAACATCTCTGACTGCATCCCAAGAGCTCCCATCTTTGGTTCTGTCTTACTACCGCAAGGATTGGTGTATAACAGAAATGGTTTATCAAAGTCATGTTCAATAACATGATTGAATCTCTTTACAAACTCAAGGTAAATAGAACAATAGTGGATTAGATCTGCTTTTGCAGCATGGTTCCTGTATGTCTCATGTGATCTTGCCAAGAGCTAAAGAAAACAGCTACTTTATCCATACAAGCTCTGGCAAATGTTTGGAACCCAACTAACATCAAATCAACGTAGATATTAATGTTGTTCATAGTACAGGAATCCTGGCATTTAGCCATGAAAGCAATATGGTAGTGTGCCTCAGTTTCCCTTTTCATACAGAACATCAGGTCTGGAATGTCTTTTCCCCTGTGAAAAGTTCCAGTACTGTTTATAGGCATCAACTGTGAAACATCAGTATAACAAGGCCTTTTAACATAAAGTGGGTTCTCATGTATTCCTTTTAACATGTTCAAGGGATCTTCCAAAAGATTAGGCACATTGTACATTTTTACAGTTTGTGGTAATAGCAACACATTAGTTACAAAAATTACCATTAGCAATAACAACAAATCCATTGCAAGTATCCATTTACAATCATGTTTGCTATGCCACACCTTTGGCTCAATACCATTGGGGATTTGGCATTTTAGGGTTAACCCATGGCTTCCCTTTGCAAAATTAACTTCTCCTTTTCCTCCTTGTCCTGAAGGATTAAACCTTGATTTCTCTTGTGAAACAGAATTCACTGGCTGATTGGCAGGGTTCTCTGCTAACAGCTATTAGCAATTCTTTCCTCTCCCAGCCAGGCAGGTAATTTGTATTACCACAGACAGGAGCCAGTTTACAGATTCTTAACTGCTACCAGTTCCAAGGCTGGACTCTGTCTTAAAGAGATACCATCCATTTTCACTAACAAGCTGGACTCAAAGTTCTGTTGTCCTTCTCTTACCAACCTCTGCTTCCACATGGAATTAGATGTTAAGTTCACTGAGAGACCACAAGTCATCATATCCAAAGTGTCTAGAGATGAGAGTACACCTACCATCCCCTGCATTCTCGAGAGATTAACTACACAGCTGTTCTGCTCTGCAGACTCAGCTACCCAGTTTTCCCTTTGAACCTGAGACACAGTCTGTTCACTTACAGAATCAGCATGGAGACATTCTTCTCTCAACAACCCTGTCTCCCCCAACAAGCTAGCCAAACACAGCCACTTGGTTATAGGACTGTTCAACTTTCTTAACAGCTTTCACTCCATTTGAGACCTTTTCAAAGCTATCCACATTGGATCTTTCAAAAGGAAAGTCAGTGGATCCATGTACAACAGAAAATTTCTGGCTGTTAGGAACTGAAAACTTCCTTGATTAAATCACTTTCACACCCTTTAGCTGTATCAAGTTGCTTGCACAGATTACCATGAGGGTTCCTTTCCCTAGCAGCTTTTCTAAGCAACAGTTCACCCTTCCCAGAAATTCTGCCCTTACCCTCTTCACCTAGGGCTTGCTCTAAAGGAACACTTTCCTGAGCAGCAACAGACTTTTTCTGGGTCTTACTTACATCCAGGATCACCTTTGGCCCATCAGGCGGATTCCTACACAATCCCCTTTCAGGCAAACCCATAGACTCACTAGATGAAAGGTCAGAAGCATTCTCCTTCCCTTTGCCCCACACAAACTCAGGAATCTTTTCCTTCTTGCGACAAGTTGTCAAACTGTCAGTAGGTGACACCATCAAATTACCTTCATGTTTTCCTTGTGCCCTGGCTAGGATATTACCCTGATCAGACAGAGTTGCTACACCCTTTTCCAACCGCACATTAGCAACAGGCAAAATACAAGCACCAGAATTGTCTGGTCTCTGGGATTTTGCTAAGACACTAACTGGATGCAACCTAGTTACAGCGCCATTCTCCCAAGCAGACACAAACTTAGGACCATTCCCTTCCTGGGCTTTAGTTGAATCCAGAACCAACTCTGAGACAACTGCACTATTCTCAATCATCACAGGCTGAAAGGCACCTTCCTGTCTGCTTCCCAGACAAAGAAGAGCTGGAGACACATTCTCCTTTAGCAGACACACAGCTTGGGATTTCATTTCCCTTGTCCCAGCACACAGCGCTGTTTACAGACAACTGCTTGGAGACCGAGGTAGCTTCCTCAATAGGCAAGTCAATACCCCTGACAGACACAGGCACATTGCCACTCCCAACAGATAAACTGCTGCTCTTTTCACTACACTGAGCTACTTCCAGCAAATCATAGTCACCCTTTTCAGGTTCAATTTTACAAGTTGTACTAGCCACCAATCCATCACCCATCAAAAATCTACCCTTTCCTCCCTCAGTTAGGGCTTCAACCTGACCATCCACTTTAATCTGCTTCTGAGAAACATTTTCCTGACCAATGAGTTCTTTCTGGGCTTGATCTAATTCCAGATTCACTTCTGAGACATTAGACAGACATTCAGAAACTCCATCCACAGACAAACAGCTTTTTTGCACAGACAAACAGATATTTCCGACCAGGTTAGAGTCCCCCTCTCCCTGGTCATAGCACAATGGGTTAAATACAGAAAACTGCTTAGAGTAATATAGCATACCAACATCATTAGAAAATAGACTTTCAAGAGAATACAGCTTCTGCTGTTCTTCCCTTGCTTTTTTGACTTGGAGCTGAAGTTGGGCTGTCTCCTGTTGCATCTTGTGAGTCTCCTGTTCGCTCTGTTGAGCTTTCTCCGCAGCAGCCAGCAGCTCCAGACGCCCCTTACAAGCTTTTTCTTCCAATTCAGCATTCTTTTGCTTCTCCAGCAATCGAAGATCTGCTATATTCCGTTCATGCTCAAGTTGCAGGCTGTCCATCAGGGTTTGCAGTTTCATTGCTTCTGCTGTTGCTTTTTGGCTCATGGTCACTGACTTTTAACCAACAAACTCTCAATACCAAAATTCAAATTTGGATAGCGTGGGGTTCTGACCCAAAGCTTAATTGACCCGGTTCTGTGGATCCTAGCACGACTACGCCACTGTAACGATGCTGGTTCTGGCAGGACCCAACTGAGAGTGCCAATTCACAACCAATTGCTTAAAACAGGGCAGTTACAGACCAAGGCTGGGGTTTTTTCACCTCTAAGGCAAACCAAACCAGCCAGACAAAGAGGACTTTGGTCTCACCCCACTGGCTAACCACAAGTCACACAAGCAATTCCCGTAGACACTCCAGTTTCCCAGTATCACCACCAGTGCCACTCGTTATGGGGACAAATGGTTATGAAAAC
>NW_020701547.1:0-5617 GCF_002925995.2 Terrapene triunguis | reverse complement strand
GTTTATAAAACAACAATATGCAAAGTGAGTAAAAACTCCTATCATTACTTGATAGCTATAATATTGGTTGAGACCAACTAAATGGTAAACTAAGTATTTAAACAGAGTATAAGAAGCAACTCATCCCATGTCCTCACTGTATCAGCTTTCCTTTAGTTCTTAAAAATGAAACAAGAAAGCTTACACCACCAAATCTCTCTCAATCTGAATATTCTATCCTCTTAACACTTGGTCTGAAATTACTGCTTAATGAATAGAAACTCTAATACAGTGAGTTGATCTGCATAGTCCCACTTATCCGGTATATTTAAATTTGTATACTCATTCAGTATCGGTCAAGTACAGGAGGAGACACAAATATAAGCTATGAATTTCCATAAGAAGCCACCAAAAGGCTCAGGGTACATCTACACTGCAAAAAAACAGCCAGTCTCAAAGCCCAGGGCAACTGACACAAGCTCACACTATGGGGCTAAAAAGAGTAATGTAGATGTTCTTGCTTGGCCTGGAACCCGGGTTCTGTAATCCACCGCCTTGCTGAGTTTCAGAGCCCAGGCTTCAGCCTCAGTGGGAACATCTACACTGCTATTTTTAGCCCCGTAGCAACAGCTCCGGTCAATTGACCTGGGCTCTGAGACTTGCTGCCGCAGGGTTTCTTTGGCAGAACAGACATACCCTTAATGCCCTAGATTAAGCTTCAATCTTGAAACTTGGTTCACTTATTCATTACGGGTTGTCCTCAGTTCAGTTCTGCTTAACCAGCCGCAATGAGGCAAACAACAGCGCCTCTAGAAAAGACAGACGGTGCTTGAGCAGCTACCAGATGGAACATGGGAGCCAGAGGTTCCATGACAGTTGACTGAGTGAAGGAGTTGAAGGGATGGGGAGATGTAATAAAAACTTGTTAAGGACAACTAAGGGCTGGTCTACGCTGGAAACTTAGATCGGCGTAGCTACGTCTCTCAGGAGTGTGAAAAATCCACACCCCTGGGAGATGTGGCTATGCTGACCTAACCCCTGGAGTAGACAGCAGTAGGTCAATGAAGAATTCTTCTCTTGACCTAGCTTCTGCCTCTCAGGGCGGTGGATTAACAACAGAGATGTGAGAACCCCTCCCATCGCTGCAGCAAGTGTCTACACTGAAGTGCTGTAGCTGTGCCACTGCCACATTTTAAGTGTAGACACAGTTAGAGTGTGCCACAGGGACTCGGAGTCAAAGCCAAGTCTACCTCAGGGTGGACTGTTGTCAACTAGTATTAAAGTTACCTAATTGTAGAGTACCATATTTAAAGCTTTCATACAGGAAACAATTTGTTACAGATCATTTATGCCAGTGGTTTTCAAACTTTTTGTATTGGTTACCCCTTTCACACAGCAAGCCTCTGACTGTGACCCCTCCCTATAAATTAAAAATGGGGGGGGGGTAATTTAATGGGGGCTTGGGGATGTCAGCCCCACCAAGCTGACAGCTCGCAACCCCCTTGTAACCACCTTGCGACCCCCAGTGGGGTCACAACCCCCAGTTTGAGAACCCCTGATTTATGCATTTGTTTTATGGTATAAGTATGATTTTTCTTGAAATATTTGGAAGACAGTTTCAGTTAAAGGACAGAAGACAAATATCCAATTTAAATGAAAAAACAAAAATGCCACCCCTTCTCCCTCCCACACACAACCTCAACAACTCTCTTTTGACCTTTTCTGTATCAATGTTCCTAATCATCCTGCTAAATATCAAATGGCCTTTATTTCTTCTTCACTTCTCATTTTCCTCCATATTTTCTCTCTTTAGTTCTTCCATACTGTTCCATTTCTCTCTTACCAATACCTCATTAAACCCTCTCAATACCTGTATTCGTCATCTTTAATCTTGCCTATACTGAAGTACTAAGTGAGGATATGAATATATAAAGGCATGAATGGCGTGAAGAAAGTGAATTAGGAAGTCTTATTTACCCCTTCACATACCACAAGAACTAGAGGTCACATGATGAAAATAAGGCAGCAGGTTTAAAACAACCACAAGGAAGTATTTCTTCTCACAACGCACAGTCAACCTGTGGTACTCGTCAGAGGATGTTGCAAAGGCCAAGAGTATAACTGGGTTCCAAAAAGAATTAGGAGAATAGGTCCATTAATGGCCATTAGCGAAAATGGTCAGGGACAACTCCAGGCTCCGGGTGTCCATAAACTTCTCACTGCCAGAAGCTGGGACTGAAGGACAGGGGATGGATCACTCAATAATAGCCCTGTTCTGTTCATTCCCTCTGTAGCACCTGATTATTGGCCACTTGTTGGAAGACAGGATCCTGGGCTAGATAGACCATTGGTTTGACCCAGTATGGCCATTCTCATGTTCTAATATTGCCGGTCACCTCATTTATATCTCCAGACACAAAATGCTATCATATACCAATTTAAGAAAATTCCCCTTTTATCAAGCTATTCTAGTTCTCACTCGCTAGCACTGCGCAATGGCACTGCAAATCTTTACATCAAGGAAGTTTAACAAAAAAGACAACATCTAGATAGCAGCCGTCAGCATAGTTAAACTTTACAAGGTTTAGCACAAGGAAAAAAAATACACTCCTCGCCCTTTTTGGGGTGGGGACGGGCAGCAGGGGAAGAATAGAGACAAGTCAGTCACTCATTGTTCTTTTTAAAAAACTAAAACCTTTCTAAGCACGTGGTTTACAGTGTCTCACCATCCAATTTAGTGCTTCTCTACTTGAAGGTCACTATGCTATCAGGATAACACTTTATGCCAAGATTGGTAAATATGTCTCTATACTGTGGATCTTATTCTTCTCTCCTTAGAGGAAAAGTTCCTATCCAAATCAGAATAAGCCCCCCACCCCCACATGACAACTTCCTATTTTACATAATAGTGTAAGACTTTTATAGTTTTATTTTAAAGTTACAGATTGAAACATGTATAGAAGTTACCTGCATGAGAAGAGAACATTAAGTTAGCTATTTTCCATGTTGTCTTATTCCCATTTCCTTTTCACATTTTTTTAGCTAATTTACTGAACAAGTTGTGTGTAAGTTTACCATATGGTCTTGCAGCAAGTAATGTCAATCACTTGTGCAACTTCTTCAACAATGTTTATAGATTGGAGAGATTTATATCAAGTTGTATCTTGGAAAAATGCAGAATATTAAAGTTGCAGACTGGGACATCACACTTGTTGTTATATACTTGTCTAAAGTTTATAAAGTGATTAACCTACCAAACCAACAAGATGGTTTCATAGTACGACCAGTTTATAAAAACAATCTTTGTATCAAATATTGTAACAATATTGCTTAAAATGCTGCCATTGAGTACAGTCGATACTTTGCAAGATAGAAGTGTTAAGGAACAGAAATGGTTTTATTTAGTTTTTTGCATTAACAGTGAACCATAAAGTTGTACTTTCCGGACATGCACACAGTAATCGATTTTACTTTAAAAACTATGTAAAAAAATGTGTTCATTACCAGAGTTTCCTTTCTGTGTGTCTGACATTTCTTCATTTAAGTCTTTCTGAAGCTGTCTTCTGACATTTCTGCTTCCTGCACCTTCTACCTCATGAAAAGAGTCTTTTCTTGTCCTGTTAAGCACAGGAATCCCAACTGTAGATCTGTATTCTCTCCAGCTGTCTGAATTGCCACGATGGTCATCGGATATCCATTTCTTAATTTGGTCTTTTTGGGTATCATTTATCCTTACCCCTTGGTTGTGACCCATGTTTTTAAAAGAATTTGAGCTACTCAGAATACTATGTGGTCCTTTTCTGGGACTGTTTCCACAGTGACCTTGTGATCCCTTTTTCTTCTGAAAGCCCATATCTATTTTTTTGCCATGTCCATAATCCTCCATGGGGTGATAGTCCTGTTGTAAAGGGTTCCTCTTCAATTCCTCTTCATCTAGAGCTCCCCTCTCCTTTTTTCTTTTGGCAAAGCAAGTTTTTGCAGCATCTCCCATTGTAATTGATTTTCAATATAATAATTTGCACCTGGAAAAAAAAAAAAGAAGGTAGTTTTAAATACAACTGTTTAACAACAGATTAAAGAGGAATAAAAACGTAACAGGTTTAGCAAATGAGTAACTCCTTTTCCTCAGTACACCTTGCACATCGTATAAAGACTAGAGCTGGGCAATTTCTTTCCCCCAGCAAGTGGTAAATTTACCAAAATATGAATATATCAGGGCACCAAAACTATTTGCAAATATGGTAAATAGTTTTAATCAAAAAAGAAATTTTTTTTGACATGATGAAACATTTTATTTCAACAAACAAAGTGTTTTTTTCAAATTAGCAATCAGCTTTTTTGTTTTGACCTATCCACCCTTCCCTTCCCCCCGCTTTTGCTTTTGGTGATAAATCCACAAATAAGATCTATATCACTAAATGTCAAGCATTTGCATTTTCTTTTTACTGTATTTCTTTATTCTGTATCAAAGCAATACTACTAATTTAATTTGAAACTGAACTGTGCCTGTCATCATTCCCCCGCCCCGAGGCTGTAACTCAAATTTAAGACAACATTTTGAAGGGCTAAACCCAGGGATGAGTAAACAAAACATGTCACCCAACTGAAAATTATTAGGTTTAGATAGAGCAGCACACACATAGAGGAAGAAAAGGCTAGATGTACAAAGGTATATATAGACACCTAAAGATGCAGACAGGCACTTTTGAAATATCCAATGAGGCACCTAACCTTATGTCTACACTGCAATAAAAAAACCTAACTCACAGACCCTAGGTCAGCTAACTCAGGCTTGCAGAGTTTAGGCCGCAGGGCTAAAAATTTCAGTATAAATGCCCAGGCTGGAACCTGAGCTCTGAGGCCCCCCCTCCTGCTTGTGTACACTGCAATTTCATACCCTTGCAGGCTGAGCTGCAAGAGCAGCTGTGGCCATGCTATGGGTCTTTTATCACAGTGCAGATGTACCCTGAGTGAGTTAGCTTCCTAATTGGGACTTTGGTGACTAACCTGCTGAAATGCTTTCATAAATCCTACTAGGCCCTACACCTGCATCTTTAGGTATCTAAATACCTGTGTACATCCGACACAAAGTCTTGAATTCTCTCTCTCTCTCCAATATATTTTATTTTCTATAAATAAAATAGGTTATTTTCAAATGAAGTGGTCTAAACCACACAGACGTTGCACTTAAAATTAAGACATAATAAATTAGGTGAATACCTAGATGGATGTACTGGTACTAAATCCATGATTACACAGTGTTGTGGAGCTCCACAATTGCTCCAGGATACTGGCTAAAGAGAGAGTTTTACACCCTTCAGAATAACTTTCCACACACTCCATAGATTAACAAAGAATCAGCCATACAACTATATATTAGTGATCTAGCAACATGTTTTATAGTTGTCCCAGAAAAACCCAAATACACACCCAACCAGGGGAGATTATGAAATGCACCACCCACAGGGAGGAAGCTGAGAGTCAAAGTACAGGAGGGGTTTGCCCTACACTTAGGCAGGAATCACGAGACTGATCTGTCAAGCCGCTGCTGCTTTCCTGGCAGGGCGCGCCCGCCTTCGGGTTCACGCTCCATCCTCCCCGCCCCCGCGGGACCTGACGGGCTCCAGCAAGGACAGCG
>NW_020701546.1:0-4646 GCF_002925995.2 Terrapene triunguis | reverse complement strand
TATAAAACAACAATATGCAAAGTGAGTAAAAACTCCTATCATTATGTGATAGCTATAATATTGGTTGAGACCAACTAAATGGTAAACTAAGTATTTAAACAGAGTATAAGAAGCAACTCATCCCATGTCCTCACTGTATCAGCTTTCCTTTAGTTCCTAAAAATGAAATAAGAAAGCTATGAATTTCCATAAGAGGCCACCAAAAGGTTCAGGGTACATCTACACTGCAAAAGAAAAACAGAAACAAAAAACCACCACACCAAAACAGCCAGTCTTAAAGCCCAGGTCAACTGACGCAGGCTCACACTATGGGGCTAAAAAGAGCAGTGTAGATGTTCTTGCTTGGCCTGGAACCCGGGTTCTGTAATCCACCGCCTTGCTGGGTTTCAGAGCCCAGGCTCCAGCCTGAATGGGAACATCTACGCTGCTATTTTTAGCCCTGTAGCAACAACTCGGGTCAATTGACCTGAGCTCTGAGACTTGCTGCCGCAGGGTTTCTTTGGCAGTACAGACATACCCTTAGTGCCCTAGATTAAGCTTCAATCTTGAAACCTGGTTCACTTATTCATTACGGGTTGCCCTCAGTTCAGTTCTGCTTAACCAGCCACAATGAGGCAAACAACAGCGCCTCTAGTAAAAGACAGATAGTGCTTGAGAAGCTACCAGATGGAACATGGGAGCCAGAGGTTCCATGGCAGTTGACTGAGTGAAGGAGTTGAAGGGATGGGAAGACGTAATAAAAACTTGTTAAGGACAACTAAGGGCTGGTCTACGCTGAAAACTTAGATCGGCGTAGCTACGTCTCTCAGGAGTGTGAAAAATCCATACCCCTGGGAGATGTGGCTATGCTGACCTAACCCCTGGAGTAGACATTTGTCAGGGACACAACTCCAGGCTCTGGGTGTCCATAAACTTCTCACTGCCAGAAGCTGGGACTGGAGGACAGGGGATGAATCACTCGATAATAGCCCTGTTCTGTTTATTCCCTCTGAAGCATCTGGCACCGGCCACTTGTTGGAAGACAGGATACTGGGCTAGATGGACCATTGGTTTGACCCAGTAAGGCTGTTCTTACATTGTCAGTCACCTCATTTATATCTCCAGAGACAAAATGCTATCATATACCAGTTTAACAAAATTCCCCTTTTATCAAGCTATACTAGTTCTCACTCACTAGCACTGCGCAATGGCACTGCAAATCTTCACATCAAGGAAGTTTAACAAAAGACAATGTCTAGATAGTTAAACTTTACAAAGTTTAGCACAAGGGAAAAAATACACACTCCTCGCCCTTTTTGGGGCAAGGAGGGGCAGCAGGGGAAGAATAGAGACAAGTCATTCTTTGTTCTTTTTAAAAAACTAAAACCTTTCTAAACATGTGGTTTACACTGTTTCACTATCCAATTTAGTGCTTCTCTACTTGAAGGTCACTATGCTATCAGAATAACATTTTATGCCAAGATTGGTGAATATGTCTCTATAGTGTGGATCTTATTCTTCTCTCCTTATAGAGGAAAAGTTCCTGTTCAAATCAGAATAGGCCTTCCATCCCTGCCCCCCATAACAACTTCCCATTTTACACAATAGTGTAAGGCTTTTATTTTAAAGTTACAGATTGAAACACGTACAGAAGTTACCTGCATGAGAAGATAACATATTAAGTTAGCTATTTTCCATGTTGTCTTATTCCCATTTCCTTTTCACTTTTTTTAGCTAATTTACTGAACAAGTTGTGTGTAAGTTTACCATGTGGTCTTGGAGCAAGTAATGTCAATCACTTGTGCAACTTCTTCAACACTGCCTAGAGATTGGAGAGATTTATATCAAGTTGTATCCTGGAAAAATGCAGAATATTAAAGTTGCAGACTGGGACATCACACTTGTTATTATATACTTGTCTAAAGTTTATAAAGTGATTAACTTATCAAACCAACAAGATGGTTTCATAGTACAACCAGTTTATAAAAACAATCTTTGTATCAAATAATGTAACAATATTGCTTAAAATGCTGCCATTGAGTACAGTCGATACTTTGCAAGATAGAAGTGTTACAGAACAGAAATGGTTTTATTTAGTTTTTTTGCATTAACAGTGAACCTTAAAGTTGTACTTTCCGGACAAGCACACAGTAATCGATTTTACTTTAAAAACTATGTAAAAAATGTGTTCATTACCACAGTTTCCTTTCTGTGTGTCTGACATTTCTTCATTTAAGTCTTTCGGAAACTGTCTTTTTACATTTCTGCTTCCTGCACCTTCAACCTCACGAAGAGAGTCTTTTCTTGTCCTGTTAAGCACAGGAATCCAAACTGTAGATCTGTACTCTCTCCAGCTGTCTGAATTGCCACGATGGTCATCGGATATCCATTTCTTAATCTGGTCTTTTCGGGTATCATTTATTCTTACTCCTTGGTTCTGACCCATGTTTTTAAAAGAATTTGAGCTATTCAGAATACTATGTGGTCCTTTTCTGGGACTGGTTCCAAGTGACCTTGTGATCCCTTTTTCTTCTGAAAGCCCATATCTATTTTTTTTTTTTTTTTGGCCATGTCCATAATCCTCCATGGGGTGGTAGTCTTGTTGTAAAGGGTTCCTCTTCAATTTCTCTTCATCTAAAACTCCCCTCTCCTTTTTTCTTTTGGCAAAGCAAGGTTTTGTGGCATCTCCCATTGTAATTGATTTTCAATATAATAATTTGCACCTGGAAAAAAAAAAAAGAAGGTAGTTTTAAATACAACTGTTTAACAACAGATTAAAGAGGAATAAAAACGTAACAGGTTTAGCAAATGAGTAACTCCTTTTCCTCAGTACACCTTGCACATCGTATAAAGACTAGAGCTGGGCAATTTCTTTCCCCCAGCAAGTGGTAAATTTACCAAAATATGAATATATCAGGGCACCAAAACTATTTGCAAATATGGTAAATAGTTTTAATCAAAAAAGAAATTTTTTTTGACATGATGAAACATTTTATTTCAACATTCGTTTTGAAACAAAATGTTTTTTTCAACTTGGCAATCAAAACTTTTTTGTTTTGACCTATCCACCATTTTTTCCCCTCTTTGCTTTTGGTGAGAAATCCACAAATAAGATCTATATCACTAAACGTCAAGCATTTGCATTTTCTTTTTACTGTATTTCTTTATTCTGTATCAAAGCAATACTACTAATTTAATTTGAAACTGAACTGTGCCTGTCATCATTCCCCCCACCTTCCCCCCGGAAGCTGTAACTCAAATTTAAGACAACATTTTGAAGGACTAAAACCAGGCATGAGTAAATGAAACATGTCACCCATCTGAAAACTATTAGGTTTAGATATAGCAGCACACACGTAGAGGAAGAAAAGGCTAGATGTACAAAGGTATATATAGACACTTAAAGATGCAGACAGGCACTTCTGAAATATCCAATGTGGCACCTAAGGATATGTCTACACTGCAATAAAAAAAAACTGCAGCATTAAGTCACAAACCCTAGGTCAGCTAACTCCGGCTTGCAGAGTTTAGGCCGCAGGGATAAAAATTTCAGTATAGATGTCCAGGCTGGAACCTGAGTTCTAAGGCCCCCCGCTTGTGTACACTGCAATTTCATACCCTTGTAGGCTGAGCTGCAGGAGCAGCTGTGGCCATGCTATGAGTCTTTTATCACAGTGCAGATGTACCCTGAATGAGTTAGTCACTTAAGTCCCCATTAGGAAGCTAACCAGCTGAAGTGCTTTCATAAATCCTACTAGGCCCTACACCTGCATCCTTAGGTACCTAAATACCTGTGTACATCCGACACAAAGACTTGAATTCTCTCTCTCTCATATATTTTATGAAACTTTCTATAAATAAGAATAGGTTATTTTCAAATGAAGTGGTCTAAACCACACAGACGTTGCACTTAAAATTAAGACATAATAAATTAGGTGAATATCTAGATGGATGTACTGGTACTAAATCCATGATTACACAGTGTTGTGGGGCTGCACAATTGCTCCAGGCTACTGGCTAAAGAGAGAGTTTTACACCCTTCAAAATAACTTTCCACGCACTCCATAGATCAGGGGTCGGCAACCTTTCAGAAGTGCTGTGCCGAGTCTTCATTTATTCACTCCAATTTAAGGTTACGCGTGCCAGTCATACAATTTAATGTTTTTAGATGGTCTCTTTCTATAAGTCTATAATATATAACTAAACTATTGTTGTATGTAAAGTAAATAAGGTTTTAAAAATGTTTAAGAAGCTTCATTTAAAATTAAATGAAAATGCAGAGCCCCACGGACTGGTGGCCAGAACCCGGACTGTGTGAGTGCCACTGAAAATCAGCTTGCGTGCCGCCTTTGGCACCCGTGCCATAGGTTGCCTACCCCGCCATAAATTAACAAAGAATCTGCTATACAACTATATATTAGTGATCTAGCAACATGTTCACTCTCCATCCTCCCCGCCCCCGGCAGGACCTGACGGGCTCCAGCCAGGGCCGGCTCCAGGCACCAGACGAGAAAGCACGTGCCTGGGGCGGCACATTGTAAGGGGCGGCATTCCGGCCAATCTTGGGGCGGCCAGCCCAGCCCTGAAGGGGCACGGACCCCGACGGGGGGGGGGGGGCAGGAACTAGTGATCCCCGCTGCTCATCGTGCCGCCGGGCTCCCCGGGAC
>NW_020701545.1:0-8445 GCF_002925995.2 Terrapene triunguis | reverse complement strand
GTCCTTAAGAGGATCCAATATGGCCACCAGATTATTTTGCCTCTACAATCCCCTCCTTGGCGACGATGGGAAGTAACTATATACACAACCTGAAGTCGCCACACCTTTAAGGCATATTAGGGTATTTAAACCGATACTCAACCCTTTTCAGCCTGGCCTTGGTCCAAATGCAGAACCATACCAACGAGATAAACAGAACTAACTGTACCAACAATATCACAAAAAACGGATGTGCCAGGAAGTGCCATTTCTCAGAGACACCAGTTGGATCTGAGAGAAAGGAACTCCACCAGTGAGTCACTCCTGCTGTTTTTAGCACTCTGTTTAAAACAGCACCAATTTGTTCAGTGGAGTGATGGACGGCCAACATAGTGGCCCTGCCCTGCTTCCACATGTTTTCAATTTGTTGGGCCAAATCCGGGTGATTAGCCAAATTTTTTAAAAGAGAAGCATTGATGCCTAAACTTACAGGCTCCAAATGCTCATATAACCGGTATGCCATTTTGATAGTACGCGATGTTAACTTTTCTGATTTAAAACTAATATCACATCCTTCAATAGTTAGCACGAAACACAAACATAGATTAGGATGAACAGGGTTCGACACATTATAATGATAATTAACAGTAAAATATTTACAAGAACTTCTTATACAAACACAATGGTCATTAACAACTGCTAATTGAGAATATACCCTTGGTTGTGGACTTAACTCATAATGGCACTTTCCTTCCTTTGGACTTAAACAAATATGAGCCCCAGGTACTACCTCAACCGGGCAATTGTATCCAACAGATTGCCTCCATAGGCAAGAACTTACATCTAGGGCGTGATATTCTTCACCCAAGGGAGTTACCCATTTTGGAATGTCAATAGGTAACATGACTGAGTTTGGGGCTACTATTCCCAAGGTGAGCAGGGGGTGTGCCCAAAGAACAGTGGCATTGGTAATTGTTAGGATTCTGGCAGTTATTTGTTGAGTATCAGGGAGAAAGTAGAAATCAATAAGCTCCCACCAGGCCGAGTATTGTCTTTCAAAAGGGGAGACATTGCCCATTACCTTATTTTTGATTTCTATAGGGAGGATCCCCTGAAGTCCGGACCTTAACATATCACTTACAACTGATTGTAGCCACCATTGCGCCTGAACACATGCGAGTGACCAAGCGGTGGAATTTCCCAAAATTTCAAAAGCCTCACCTACCAGGCGCCAGTCATCCAATTGCTTGGTGTACCATGCCTTGATTACATCAGTGATATCATAAGACAAATCCACCACTTTATTGAGGGCAGACGTTAGTGGCTGATTTAAAGATGCTACCTCGTGTCCTAACGTTCCCACTTTTGCTGACAGGGATCCTACTCCAAGGGCACTGACAACTCCCAAGCCTGCCCCTGCACCTCCCAGAATTTTAGCAGTTAAATCCCTTTTTTCCTTGATAAATTGGGGTTTGATGCTTCGGAGCCATGATTCCCAACCTAAAACAGATGGTACTACAAACGGGGTACAGTTGGACATAATACCAGAGATCAAGGCTTGTGTATCCACTATTACTCTTTTTATAGAATACATTGGATTGGAAATGACCATACGTTTTAAATTTTGATTGATAACCAGAGGGCCAACGTGATTAATATATGGAGGTGGTACCACAATTACCTCTATGGACTGGAGTAACCCGAAAGGACCCGCTAGGTACCAAATTCCAGAGTCCTTGAATGTTATATTGGCCACAAGCTTACCAGTGCATTCAAGCATGTATATTACCCCTGGTTCTTCACTTGAACAAAAACTGTTTTTAACACTAGAGGGATTACAAACTTGGGAAGGGCTACTAACACAATCAACAATGATTCCATATGACTGTACAGCAGTATGTAACCTTATATACATAGATGACTGATGGAACTGAGCACGGATGGCAAACTTAAATCGGGAGACTCCCACATTTATGGAAGGCTTAATATCAGAGGTCAAACACATGCACCATTGGTAGTAACTTGATGTGACAGGACCCCCAAAACATTGCTGTGCTGGTAAGGTTAGGTTCCAAGTACAGCTATTAAAAGGCAGTAGAACCTGTCCCAATGGGCCAGTCTCACTTGATTCCACATTACGGGAAATAGAATTTGTGCCATGTACTTTGCCTGCAATATTTTCAGTCTCCATAACCCACATTAAGTCACACTGGCAGTCGTCCTGAACCATATAAACCGTTACAGGAACTGTATTATTAACACGACTTATACTCCGGACAGCTTCCAAAGCTGCAAGAAATTTGGGAGGAGTCCACCCGGTTTTTACATCTCGTGATAGTTTTATATTACAAAAGTAGTGCTCATTAGGCCGTACATACACATTACTATTTACATATATTACAAAGGTGAGCATCCAGAATGTTCGACGGATGAGGTTTTCCTGCAGATGGATAGAAACAATTTTTGTTATTGACTTGGGACACCTGGTTCAGTCCCCTTCCAGGGTTTTAATTGACTTGAGTGGAACCATTTTACATATGTTCTTTTTTTATCAGGAATTTCCACCTGGTACACATTGGGGCTGGCCTTATTGACAATCACAGCTGGGCCTACCCATCTAGGGCTTAGAGCGTGGCCCTTGTCAGAATAGTACTTGTACACAATTTTATCTCCTATGTCCCATTCTATAGGTTTTACATGCCCTAATTTTCTATCCATGACCTTAATGTTGGCTTTTAATTGAGCAGCTACTTGTCGCTGTATGTTACTGATATCATATAATATACGACTCATGTAGGCATCTATTTTTAATCTAGGCTGATATTCATCTGGGGGCTGCCCTCCTACCCACCAATGCTCGGGAGCTCTCATGGGTCTTCCCATCATGGCCTCGAATGGAGTGAAGCCATGAGAAGCTGTAGTTGATCTAATAGCAATTAGAACAAGGGGGAGTTTTATATCCCAGTCCTTTCCTTGGAGGGAGATGACTTTCCTCAATGCAGTTTTCAGAGTTCTATTAGTTCTTTCAACTGAACCGGAGCTTTGGGGATGACCTGCAATGTGTAATCGCTGCTTTACTCCCAAGGCTTGGCACAACACTTGAGTAATCTCACCAACGAAGTGAGGACCTTGATCTGAGTCCATTTCCAAGGGCAACCCAAATCTGGAAAAGGTTTCTTCTAACAGGACCTTAGCTGTTGTTTTGGCAGTACAATTTTTTGTTGGATAAGCCTCTACCCATTTGGTGAACACGTCAACTACTACTAAACAGTATTTATGGCCCCTGCCAGTGCAGGGAAGGGGACCAATATAGTCGATTTGGATCCTGCACCAAGGACCTTCTACAAGATGGTGCTGCAAGGGTCCCTTAGCGATTCTCGATGTTGCATTATTCTCTACACATCTTAGACAGGATTGGATGTGGGTAGTAACATCCTTCCAGATTTCTGGCCACCAAGCTACAGATGTCAGACGTGCCATGGTCTTCTCTGGACAAAAGTGGCCTTGTTGATGGGCTAGCATGACCAGTTCCTTTCTTAGGCTGCTGGGCATCACCAACACCGGGAATGCATTGTTGTCATTCCTTTTACATGCTAAGATGAGTCCATGCTTGTCTGTGTAGACAGAGTACCCTTTGCTTTCTCCTTTTTCCAATAAACTTTTGATTTGTTGATCTCGCTGTTGAAGCTGTTTGATGTCAAGCTGACTATTCACATCAGGATCCAAAGGTTGAATCTTGGAGATGGGAGATGGTGTATGGCTCCAGAGATGGCTTTCGTCAAATAAAGCGGCCTCCTTGGCTAGACAATCCACTTGGTGGTTTAATTTAGATGCTTCCGTATGGTCCTTACAATGAGCCTTCACCTTACACATATAAGTACGTCCTTTCCTGTCAGATGCTAGATTCCAGGCATGTTGAAGATAGTTGGAATACTTTATGGGTTTTCCGTCTGATGAATGCATTTGGTTCTGGATCCATACTGGCATCCAATCGCTCAGAGCCCGAATTACCCAATCTGAGTCCGAACAAATACATACGTCTTCCTCCTGCTCTTCCTCATATAGGACTGCTACCACTGCCACTATTTCAGCTGCTTGAGCCGAGTACGGTCTCACCGTGCCTTGCAGTACTTTTCCTGAGTTTGGCTGTAAGGCCGCATACCCGGCGTGTACCTGGCCGTCTTGATGGTAACAACTACCGTCCACCGCCCATATGGTTAGCTTCATTTCCTTAATTCTCAGGAAGCTCTTTTCCACTCTAAAAGGAGACTTAATTATCGGAGTCGACGGTGGTAAAGGGCACTCATGGTCCTGTCCTTCTGACAGCAGCGCATAAGGAAGGATACTAAATTGAGGCGACTTGCATACCGTGATGTCTCGGTTTACCAAGCTTAGAGTCCAATTAGCGAGTCGAGGGGAGGACACTCGTCCTTCGTTGATCTTCCCTGATACGACATATTTGATGGGCGTGTGTGATGTTCTCAGGATAACAGGAGCCAATCCCATCAAATACTCCCAATGGCTGAGCGCCCACACCAGTGCTAAGACCTCCTTCTCACAGGGGCTGAATGTCCGTTCCACCTGAGTAAGAACTCTTGACCCGTAGGCAACCGGTCGTAGTCCGCTGCCTTGATCCTGCAACAACACTGCACTAATTCCATCCCCATCTGTGGCCAGCTGTAGATGAAAAGGATCTTCTGGCCTAGGAAAAGCTAGAGCTGGGGCCTTTGCTAGTGCTTGCTTCAGGGTTTGGAATGCGTCTTGGTGGGTGCTTCCCCATTCCCACTCTTGGCCCTTTTGAAGCAGTTTGTAGAGGGGTCTTGCGATGACAGCATAGCTCTCTATAAATTCCCTGGAGAACCCTGTGAGGCCTAGGAATGATCGCAGTGTTGTAATATCCCTGGGTGCCGGGAGCTTGCAGATAAGCTCAACTCTCTGTCTGTCTGGCTGTTTCCCATTTGGGGACAGATGGATACCTAGATAAGTGACCTCAGGTCGCACAAGCTGAGCTTTTGTTGGGTTGACAAGAAATCCGGTGGAATGGATTTTATCCAGGACCACTTCGAGAATTCGTAGATTCTCCTCTCGGCTCTCCGTGGCAATTAGGATGTCATCCACGTAACTCAACACTTGGTCTTGGTCTGGCATCCCTCTCCACATCCCGGAGACGTACCGATGGCATATACTCGGGGCATTGTGTAGGCCCTGTGGAACACGGGTGAAGGTCAGCTGGCGTCCCTCAAAGGTGAAAGCGAACTTGTATTGTGACTCTTGATGCAATGGAATGCTAAAGAAGGCATTGGATAGGTCGAGCACTGAGAAATACCTGGCACCTGCAGTAATGGCGGCCATGATGTCATTGAACTTCGCTACTACTGGGGCTAAGCGCGGGGTTACCCGGTTTAACTCCCTATAATCCACGGTAAGGCGCCATGTTTTCTTGTCCGCCTTCATCACCGGCCAAATTGGCGAGTTACAAGGGCTCTCTATTTCGACTAGTACCTTTTGTTGCACTAGTGCCTCAATTGTTGTCTTCAAGCTTTCTGCCGCTTCTATTGGATATCGATATTGCTTCAAAGGTCGTGGATCAGGTCCATCTACTTTTACTTCAGCTTGTATTTGTCCACACTGTAGCTTGTTGCTTGCGAAAGCTCCAAGGTGTCTATGAACCAAATGATCAACGTCAGACTCCAATTGAGGTATAGCAAGCTCTTCAGGGGCCTTTAATGCTGAAACTCTGTGAGAGTCTGGGATAATGCCGTATTGATTATCTCTGTCTCCTATGATTAACTGTTTGTTAGGCAGGTCCACCACTATACTCAGTTTCTTTAGGAGATCCATGCCTAAAATCCCTTGGCTGTCAGGTAATTTCTGGATACCAAAGGTGGCCTGCGTAGTTACTGCTGCAATTGTACATAGTATGGGTATTGTGAATGGAACAAGACAGCTTCCTCCATTATAACCCTCCAGCCTTTTACTTAACGATATTGGGATGTGGTCGACCTCGGGGTCTCCACGGGAACTTAAAAGGGAAACTGAGGCGCCGGTGTCAACCAACATTTGTTGATGGAAATAACCAAACCCGCCCTTAAATGAAGCCGTAGTAATGGGCCGTCCCCACTGATCTAAGTCAATTGGCGCCTTAACAGGGGAGTCAGGGCGGGCTCGGCCCCTTCATAGGAGATTTGTAGATGCTGGAGACTGCTGACTCTCATGGTTCTTTCTATGTCTGATCAATCTTTCCAGCAGCTCATTAGTTGACAGCCCATCTATGTCTTCCTTATGTTCGAACTGGAGCAGTTGTTTCCAGATCACGGTCCGGAAGGACCTGGCATCTTCTCTAGAAGGGCCTTCCCCGGGAGGTTTAGATGAGCCGTGTCTTTGGGCAGCAGGACTCCTGGGATACTGAAGATTTCCTGCTTTGGTCTTGGAGCTTCTCGGGAACTCCTTTCCCTTTTCGGTGACCACGGCTACTCGCTTTTTGAGAGCAGTGGGGAACGCTTCCCTCTGCAGCTCATACGCTGTTCTCACTCTCTCCTCAAGCTCCTTGAGGAAAAGGTTGGTCGTACTTATGGGTCCTAAAGCAATCCTCATAGTTGATGTTAAGCCCTGAAATGCTGTCTCCACAAACTCTGGAGTGTCACATGACTCTGCGCCTGCTAGCCAGTATAGTAACTTCTTCCGGCTCAAGTACTTTTCAGGCCGTTCTCCAACTCGCTGCCGCTCTGAATAGTATCGTCCTATAATACTTTGACTGGGGTGATAAAACTTCCAAATCCCCTCATATAGTTTCATACAGGACGAAACATCAGCTACTTGTAAATACGTGGGCAGGGCCCCAAATTCTTCCCCAGCCATACACTCCCTAACCAATGCTGCTACATCCTCCTTGATGATATTGGGAAGGGCACAGACTTTAGCTAGCCAGTCTAACGCTGTTTCTCTTGACAAGGGGCCCAGCGCTTTCCCCATGGCACGGGCCTGATCAGGGGTATATGGTTTTACCTCTTGTCTAGTTTCTATTGGGCGGTCAGTCTCAGGGCCGAAACTGATCACCGAGGTGGTTACAGGGGCTATAGGAAGGCCTTTCCCCTCCTCGCGTGGTTCCTGCGGCGGAGCAGTTGGCAGTGCTGCAGGTTTTCCTGCCTTAAGTGGAGCTCTGATGTACTCCTCCTCCGACATCGGGGAACTGCTATCGTGGCTACTGTGGGAGGATTCCCCTCTACATATCGGGGTTTTACTAACGGCTCTTAAAAGACCCCGAGTTTTTTCAAGTTTTCTTTTCAGTTTTCTTAATTCATGCTGACATTCTAGGTGATCAGCAGGTTTACTTTCTCTGGAGCCCAGCTCTTTGAGGAGCTCCCTAATAGCTGCCTGGGACTCTGTTTGCTGGGTATGAAGGGAGAGAGCTTCCTTCTCCCTTTTTGCTAGAGAGGTTGTTAAGTCCTGGACTTGGAGCTCTAAGCGTCCTAGTTGTGACACATAGGTAGTGTTTTGTGCCTCTATCCCTTCTAATTTGTACCCCAGCTTTTCTATTTCCTGATCCCGTGTTTGTAACTGGGATCTGAGGCTGCTGATTTCAGCGGCCTGCACTTCTCCATTCTTATGGAGCTCCAGGCCGGCCATATACAGCCCATATATCAGAGCCCTCTTCTTTACCTTACGAGAAGGCTTAGGCTTATCGTCAGCCATAGCCTCCCATCTACGGGACAGCACATCAAATGCTTCCCGTCCTTTAAACAACCCTTCGGACCACGGGTTTTTACCTTTCCCAAAATGATGCACACCTGCACATAAAGAGTTTTTATTCTGTTCGGCTTCCCAGCCAGCTGCTCCTAAGGTTCGCATACTCATGGTTAACCCGAGATTTTCCGGCTACCAGAACCTAAAAGCCTATTTCGGCTTACTGCTGCCACCACTGCTTGGTTTAGCAGCTCCACACTTCAAACCCCTCCTTGAGTGTGTCGGGGTATGTGAGCCCCTGGGACAGTGTCCGAAGCTGTCCCCCCCCCCCTTCCCTCCTGGTATGAGGGAGCCAAATAATTTCGGAGTCACAACGGGGTAGTCCCGCCCTCCGTAGGCCTGCCGCCTTTCCCCGACCCTGGCCTGTTGCCTGGGCCCTGCCGGATAGTGATCCAGCTACTCACTAAATCAAGATGGCCGAAGCCAAGCGGGACACAACCACGCTCCTCGTGATCAGCGCTCAGGCTGCCCGCTGCGGGAATCAACGGCCTGTGCCGCCAGCACCCCTGCCTACCCGCTGGCCTCTGCTCCGAGTATGCTGCGGAGACAGGAGCCTCACCCCACAACCAATGGGTTGTCACCCTTACAGCCGTGTCTAAACAATAAATAAAATAAAAGGGATTTATACAAACCAAATTGGGGTCCTGCCGCGGTCGCCAAAACTGTTGACCGAAACAGGAAACTAAAGTAAAAGTGGCCCAGATATTTCGGTCCTAAGTTCGC
>NW_020701544.1:0-3897 GCF_002925995.2 Terrapene triunguis | reverse complement strand
GTGACGACGCAGGAAAGGAAACAGAACGCCAGGTTTGTTGGTAGCCAGAGGGCTTTACAAGCCTCCTGCAAAAAGCCTCAAGCCAAAAGCCTCCCAGGAAAACTTTTCCTGGGGTTTTTATTTCTCTCCTTACTTTGTTTACAACTCTTCTTAGTGGTTACATCTTTGCCCATTCAGAAGGCAGGCAGGATACACGCAGTGTGCAATTATACAAGATAGCAAACTCATCTATTAAGCGCGTGAACAGCCAGCTGCAAAGGTACTATCAGGCTAGCCAATATGTTTTCCAAACATAGGCGCTAAAACAAGGTCACTCCCGCCTCAATTCCGAGGGAACAGTTTGCCGTTCTTCAAGGCTTATGATTAGGGAGCAACACATTCCTACATCCCCCCCTATTTTATTTTATATGCGGTGTTTAGACAAAGCACCTTTGCAGGGTAGCATACACAACGCCACTAGATTGGGTAAATATTAAACAAAGCAGCAAAGCAAAACGCCAAAAATTAAAACTAAGACTCCATACTATAAAAGGGTCTTTATCCACTCTAAGGGTGGCTATAACTAAATGTAATTCCACCAAGGAGAAAAAACATGTTTAGCAAATGGCTTAAGCATAACATTTCAGCATATCAATTTGCTATTACATGCGATTACTATTATTAGTAAGCTTAAAATAACACATTTCTTTCACTGTCTCACACCCCAGATGTTACTGGGTGATTTGCAGACAGGAACAAGGCAGGTACTTAACAGACCTTGCATTTCTGGGGCAACGGCCAGGCAGAAATCAGATTGACTTAATACTTCTGCCAGGTGGACCCAAATATCTTGTAATGTGGTGTCATTAACATACACACAGCTGTCATTAGCTTGAAAAAGTAAGTGTCCTGTCAGGTGTAATCCCAGGAGCACTGACTAAAATTTACTGGGCATACCAGGTGGTTTAATTTCCCAGATGTCTTGGTGAATTACCCAATCCCACATGCATCCTCCCCATGGGCCCGGCAGGATTCGGTATGTGGGAGCCCACATCCCCTCAACCGGTCCATATGCTTGGAAGGAGCACTGAGAACGTCTGCACTTCCACTTAGAAAGCTTCCAAGTATGTCTCCATGGCCACAGATCAGATGGTACTCCTGATGTGTCTGTAAGGGCAGTGGGCCAAGCCTGAACATGCTAGATCCCACTGCAATGCCTTCCCAGCCTCAGTGATATTCAATACCATCTCTGTCAGCAACTTCTGGGTCATTGTCTATATTTGAATGTATTACAGGGGTAATAGTGTAATGAAGGAAATGGCAGGGGCAATACATACTGAGGGACTTATCCAAAACCACAGGGCGCAGCCTGTAGAATAAACCCCAAAATCCAATCAATACCACATTCCCAAGCATGGGTCCCACAAGTTTCTTTTTGCCAATGTATAATTCTTTGTTTCTTCACCAGGGTTAGTTCTTAATGTCTCTTGTAATCAGGAATCCCTGGACTTTGTGATTTCAATGAAGCAAGTGTTCCTTCTTCTCTTTTCCTGAAACAGTCATGGTTCAGCATCATACAGGGGAGAGGTTACTAGCACATCACCCTGTAGTGGTTTTGTGTCTTCTAGAAAAATTCAAAGCAACAGTAGGTCTGTCAGGGGACAAGGGAGAGGTTACTAGCACTTCACCTTGTCTTTTTTTCCTTTTTCCTGCTGTCCAGACGGCACAGCAGAACTAGAAGGAGAAATAGGCTTATCATCAGTCAGAAAGTCCTCCCGAGGTGGAGGGATCTTTTTGCAGTGAGAAGCATGGGTCCAGGCAGTCAGTCCTTGGCACCTCACAGCAGTGTTGGTGGTTAACAGGACTTGGAAAGGGCCTTTCCAGCATGGAGCCAAAAGCAGTCTTTCGTTGATGGACTTTACATAGACTCAGTTTCCTTGTTTCAATTAATGGCAGGGGTGCTAGGGTCTTTGAGTAGCACTTCTCTACCTGTGAGAAAAAACCTAACACATTTCATTAATGCATTGTCTGTATTTTGCAGATCTTAGTTGCTTGGGCACATTTAAGCCCCCCCCTTTGTCTTGGGGGTCAGCCAAATTTTGGCTGTGACCTTGGATGAGCCTGCAAGCTGTATCTTCCTCTCAGTTAACTCATTCTGTGCTTTTTCCTCTTCTCTTCTTGGCTTCTCTTAACCTACAAAGGAAACCTTCACTCTTCCAGTAAAATAACTTTATTACAGAGCTTTGGAGCAACAAACTGGGACAAGCACACCCACTTTTGAGGAGTGCACTCGGTACAACCTCAGGTGTCTAATTGCTTTCCTCCCTCCCCAGCCCTCTGGCTAAAAATCTGAGGTAGCCAGAAGGATCCCATGGGCAATATGGGGAGTGGGTTAACCTTCCATGTCCTTGTTTCCAAAGACTGTTGGTATGCAATTCTTAACAACAATTTTTGCCATAAAACACAAAAATAATTCCTATTGTGCCAGTAAATGCATGGTACATTGAATGCTGTTTAGCTGGCATCCGTTTTCTCTGATGATCTGAAAAACAAAAGAACAGAGGTCTACCCCTTCTGGGCAGTCAGTCATTGCTTAAAATGTTTCCTTGTATTTGTTTCATAGGCAGCCCAGATTTCAGTGGCTTCTACCTTGTTAGTTAGAAGATTGCATTAATACAAATGCTTTTTGGCTTGCTTCCAGATCCAAAGCTATCCACAGCTTAAAGATTCTTACTTAAAAGGGGACACAATTGACTTTCCCAGTCTTTTAATTGCCTTTTACTTCTAACTCCAGCTTTCAAACACGGGGGTAATAAAGGGGCTAGTGGACTCCTCCACATGCCCTGCCCATAGCTGGTCATTAACCAAGTGCTGGAGAACCTCCAGCTTGTCCAGAGAAAGCGGCCACTGTGCAACCCATACAGGCTCGTTAGTGAGCCAACGGAGGGGGAGGGCCGTACGCCTAATCATCAATATGGATGGTGGCAATTAAAGCATTAATAAATCACGGCCCCACAGATGGAGATGTACCCCCTCCATCATCCGCCCACGGACTCGGGCCGCGGCGGTGAGAGCGCCGAATCCTAACCACTAGACCACCAGGGATAAGCTGCCCGGGGCGTGCCCTCCACCTGCTGGGGGATGCTCAAAAACTGCCCTGTGCCATACTACTGCTCAGCAAGATAGGCCCCCCCACCTTGTGCTGCTGCCGCAAGCGCCTCTCGCTGGTACTCGCTGTCCCACACAACGTATTGCGCGGGAGACAGCACCATGCGACACATATCTTTCCAAACTTGGGGGAGTAAGTGATAACCGTTTGACACACCTTCCATGATCCCCAGGGTGAAAGTGGACCGCACCCCAGTCTCACGAACCGCCTTGCGGAGCTCGCGCAGAACCGAGTAGGGGAGAGCCTCCCAATCCACTATCTCCCCCCCATTTCCATTATCCCGCCAAGAGACGGGAAACGCCTCGAGCCCACAGCTGGATTCTTCGCCGGTCAAGAGACCGGCCTCGCGCACTGGCTGCACCGCCACGGCATCAGCGCCCCCCCGCCTGACCGGTAGGCAGGGGGGCGCCGCCACGGGCGGCGGCGCAGGGGGGGTCAGCTGTGGGCAGGAGGGGGGTGGCCCCTCACCTGGGGGCAAAGGGGAAACCGGCTTAAGGCCATCGGGGCCGAACCCCTCCAGCGCCTCCTTACAACGCTGCCAGAGCAGCAGGTGCTGAACTGGGGCACGGGGTTCACTATACAAGGCGATCCCAATCCGTATCCAATCAAAAAGCTGTAAAGACCCGCGGTCCGGATACCAGGGGCACTGGCGGTCTATTTCCCTTAGAAGGTCCTCAATATGAGCGACCGGGACAGCGATGCATGATCGCTGCCGTATAATCTTATGTAACTCTCTTGCGTGCTCCTTC
>NW_020701543.1:0-1154 GCF_002925995.2 Terrapene triunguis | reverse complement strand
AGAGAGAGAGAGAGAGAGAGAGAGATGGAGGAAAGGAAAAGAGAGAGGAAGCATGAACTGGAGTTAGCAAGGGCTAAGCAGAATATACCAGCCAATACTAGAAACCCCTCTCCAGGTACCGCTTCCCATCCCAGAAAATTCCCCACCTACAAGGTAGGCGATGATTCCGAGGCCTTCTTAGAAAATTTCGAAAGGGCCTGCCTTGGGTACAGCATCTCTACAGACCAGTACATGGTAGAGCTGAGGTCGCAGCTCAGTGGACCCTTAGCAGAGGTGGCGGCTGAAATGCCTAAAGAACACATAAACAGTTATGAACTTTTTAGAAACAAGGCCAGAATCAGAATGGGGCTAACACCCGAGCATGCCCGTCGGCGGTTCAGAGCCCTAAAGTGGAAACCGGATGTGGCATTTTCCCGACATGCCTACCACATTGAAAAAAATTGGAATGCCTGGATATCAGGAGCAAGCATTAAATCTCTGGAAGATCTGTCTTTCCTAATGAAAATGGAGCAGTTCTTAGAGGGTGTTCCTGAGAAAATAGAAAGGTACATCCTAAATGGGAAACCCAAAACTGTAACCAAGGTGGGGAAGATTGGAGCCAAATGGGTGGAGGTGGCAGAAAAGAAAAAAACTAGTAGCAGTTGAAGCGAATATCAGAAGGGGAAACCCGAAACAAAACTCTATCACCGGGATCAACCCAAGGCCGCACCTACATCCCAAGGAAAACTCCAGAAACCTTATCGTCCCACCACACCAGTCTCCAGCAACCCACCTCGCCCCAGTGACCAGTCAGCTGAACGATGTTTTAAACGTAATGAGCTGGGGCATGTGAAGGCCAACTGCCCCAAGAACCCCAACTGCAGTTCATTACGCCGGAGTCACACCCAAGGTCCTCAGGCCCAGATGCATCCCAGGTACCTTCAAAGCGAAGGGAAACTGTGAATGTGGGCGGGAAGAAGGTTATCGCATGGAGGGACACTGGAGCACAGGTGTCGGCTATCCACCAATCCTTAGTGGACCCCAAATTCATCAACCCAGAAGCCTTAGTGACAATTAAACCCTTCATGTCAAACTCTTTAAACTTGCCTATAGCAAAGTTGCCTGTCCGGTACAAGGGCTGGTCAGAAATGTGGACTTTTGCAGTCTATGATAAT
>NW_020701542.1:0-1214 GCF_002925995.2 Terrapene triunguis | reverse complement strand
GGCAAAAAAGGCCAGGGAAGAAACTGCCCACAAGAGAGCTATGGAGGAAAAAAAAAAAAAAAAGAGAGAGAGAGAGAGAGAGAGATGGAGGAGAGGAAAAGAGAGAGGAAGCATGAACTGGAGTTAGCAAGGGCTAAGCAGAATATACCAGCCAACACTAGAAACCCCTCTCCAGGTACCGCTTCCCATCCCAGAAAATTCCCCACCTACAAGGCAGGTGATGATTCCGAGGCCTTCTTAGAAAATTTCGAAAGGGCCTGCCTTGGGTACAGCATCTCTACAGACCAGTACATGGTAGAGCTGAGGTCGCAGCTCAGTGGACCCTTAGCAGAGGTGGCGGCTGAAATGCCTAAAGAACACATAAACAGTTATGAACTTTTTAGAAACAAGGCCAGAATCAGAATGGGGCTAACACCCGAGCATGCCCGTCGGCAGTTCAGAGCCCTAAAGTGGAAACCGGATGTGGCATTTTCCCGACACGCCTACCACATTGAAAAAAATTGGAATGCCTGGATATCAGGAGCAAGCATTAAATCTCTGGAAGATCTGTCTTTCCTAATGAAAATGGAGCAGTTCTTAGAGGGTGTTCCTGAGAAAATAGAAAGGTACATCCTAAATGGGAAACCCAAAACTGTAACCAAGGTGGGGAAGATTGGAGCCAAATGGGTGGAGGTGGCAGAAAAGAAAAAAACTAGTAGCAGTTGAAGCGAATATCAGAAGGAGAAACCCGAAACAAAACTCTATCACCGGGATCAACCCAAGGCCGCACCTACATCCCAAGGAAAACTCCAGACACCTTATCGTCCCACCACACCAGTCTCCAGCAACCCACCTTGCCCCAGTGACCAGTCAGCTGAACGATGTTTTAAACGTAATGAGCTGGGGCATGTGAAGGCCAACTGCCCCAAGAACCCCAACTGCAGTTCATTACGCCGGAGTCACACCCAAGGTCCTCAGGCCCAGATGCATCCCAGGTACCTTCAAAGCGAAGGGAAACTGTGAATGTGGGCGGGAAGAAGGTTATCGCATGGAGGGACACTGGAGCACAAGTGTCGGCTATCCACCAATCCTTAGTGGACCCCAAATTCATCAACCCAGAAGCCTTAGTGACAATTAAACCCTTCATGTCAAACTCTTTAAACTTGCCTATAGCCAAGTTGCCTGTCTGGTACAAGGGCTGGTCAGAAATGTGGACTTTTGCAGTCTATGATAAT
>NW_020701541.1:0-2519 GCF_002925995.2 Terrapene triunguis | reverse complement strand
AACTCGGGTGCTGGAGAGGTGAGTAAGGACTTGCTTTTTACCTAACAATTTGGGGGCTCGTCCGGGATTTCCTTCTGGTGCGGTGCCTCTGTCCAGTGGTCAGACCACTTGTATACGAATTGGCAGGCGCCACGGGAGATTTCTCCCAGCCAATTCAATATTGAGGGGTCGTGTACTGGACAGCAGGATAAACGCCAGTTGGAGGGCTCCTGTCAGACACCATGGGTCAAGGGACTAGCATTCCTCTTGAGAGTCCGTTGGGGATTGTAAATAAGTTATGGAATGAAGGGAAACTCCCAGTACAGACAGGAATGTCTAGGAGGAAGTTGTACACACTGTGTGTAAGGAATTGGACTGGGTATACCGCGGTATTGGCCGACCCGGAGATGAGGTGGCCTTCGTATGGCTCTTTCGAACAGGCTGCCTTAAGAGGAGTAAGGAGCCAGATCGAAAAAGACCATCCGGGACAGTTATGTTACTGGTTTTGTTGGGACACAGCAGCAGAGCTGTGGAAATCTTTAAAAATTATGGCAGTCAGGTATTCTCCCGAGAGTGAACCCCCTCCATGTTATTTCAATGAAGGGTGTAAACCACGGCGTGTTTTGACTCGTCAGTTGGTCCCCACTGCACCTGCCCCTATTCCTCCGCAGGGGGACTCTCTCCAGGGCGCAGAGGGGAATCTGCAGGACTCCAGATCGGAATCTCTGCAGAGGGATAAGGGGGAAATGGAAGGGCACACCTCGGGAGGAGTAATTACTAGGCAAAAGATCAAGCAGATGCAGCAGGATGCATACCCCTCCCCTGAGGATAGCCCAGAGGCTGCCTCCGCCAAACCTTTTGTGAGTGATAAAGGTGTAAGTAGAGAAA
The DNA here is from genome assembly GCF_002925995.2 of Terrapene triunguis. NCBI lineage: Eukaryota > Metazoa > Chordata > Testudines > Emydidae > Terrapene > Terrapene triunguis. Next base: position 1,652 of record NW_020701541.1, on the reverse strand, counting down.
TGCCTTTACAGGTGCACGACCAACCTTTTGTGGACAACATACTAATATTGTGGAATATAAAGACTTATTTCGTTTTTTGTGAATCAGTCAGTGCCCCCTGTAAGGGATTATTTCTTAAAGTTTCGCCCTGGTTGGGGAGGTGAGTCAGTCACTTCAGTGTTGGACGTAGCTGATTTTGCATGGGAGAAAGAAAGGGAAAGTAGTAAAAAGAAAGAGAAAAAGGAAGAATATAAGTTGATGGCTTTAGCTTTTCGCGGCGGTGTTCGAGGCAGAGGCCGTGGCCGTGGCAGGGGATTTCAGGGTGCTTGGGGAAGAGTGTCCTGGCAACCCCAGCCACCAGGAAATTGTTTTCAGTGCGGACAGCCCGGTCACTTTAAACGTGAATGCCCCTGGGGACGCCCAGAGGGTCCGGTCGCATCCGCAGATACTTACACCAGGGACGAATACACCCCTGCACCACCAGCTCAGCCCGTTCCCCAGGCCTGGATCAACTACGGGCAACAGCAGCAGCTGCAGCAAACTCAGCCTCCTCAATGACGGTACCCCGGGGGCGAAGGCAAACAATGTGATGGTCTTATTTCCTTAATGTCTTTAGCCGGCTCCTTCCTCACTTTCTCCCCTCCCAGCAAAGAGCCTCGTCTAACCCTTTCAGTCCAAGGACTGCCTGTCTCTTTCCTCATTGATACTGGAGCTACTTTCTCTCTTTTAAATCATGCCCCCTCTCCCTGGCTATCCTCTGAGGTTAAAACTGCAACTGGGGTGGAGGGCAACCCACAGTCTCTGGGACTCACTTTGCCTCTAAATGTTATTTATGCTGATAAATGTTTTTCTCACCGTTTTCTTTTTTCCCCAGCTTGTCCGATCCCTTTGATGGGCCGGGATTTACTCTGTAAGCTTGAGGCTACTTTAACCTGCACTCCTGAAGGGGTAGGATTATTGATGACAGTGTTAGGAGATTCAGCCCCAACTCAGGGTAATTGGGAAACCCCTCCCTCTCTCTCCCCTGACCTCACTGACTTGCCTTTAACCCTCTGGGGAATTTCTGACACTGATGTTGGCCTGCTCCTTTCGGCAGAGCCAGTAAGGATTCAAGTGAAGCTCTCCTTAACCCCCCCGTCAGTCCCTCAATACCCCCTGTCGCTGGAAGCCCGGGAGGGCATCCGCCCCATTATCGAGGGATTCATTGCACAAAAGCTAGTCCGCCCTCAGCGCACTCCCTGTAACACCCCTATACTGCCTGTCAAAAAGCCTCCTAAAAAGGACGGAGACCCTATTCGTTGGCGCTTTGTACAGGATCTACGGGTTGTTAATCAGTATGTGGTCCCTCTTCATGCAGTAGTTCCTGATCCAGCTACTATCATCAGCCAAATCCCCTGGGATGCTGAGTGGTTCACTGTTATTGACTTAAAATCAGCCTTTTTCAGTATTCCTGTGCACCCAGACTCTCAGTATCTCTTTGGTTTCACCTGGGAGGGACAAAGTTATGTCTGGCAACGACTTCCTCAAGGCTACAGAGACAGCCCCACGATTTTCAGCCAATGCCTCCGCCACGACTTGGAAAGCTTCACCAGTCCGCAGGGATCCACGTTAGTCCTATACGTAGATGACATCCTATTAGGTAACCGCGAAGAAGCTGCCCTCCGCATCGATGG
>NW_020701540.1:0-2519 GCF_002925995.2 Terrapene triunguis | reverse complement strand
AACTCGGGTGCTGGAGAGGTGAGTAAGGACTTGCTTTTTACCTAACAATTTGGGGGCTCGTCCGGGATTTCCTTCTGGTGCGGTGCCTCTGTCCAGTGGTCAGACCACTTGTATACGAATTGGCAGGCGCCACGGGAGATTTCTCCCAGCCAATTCAATATTGAGGGGTCGTGTACTGGACAGCAGGATAAACGCCAGTTGGAGGGCTCCTGTCAGACACCATGGGTCAAGGGACTAGCATTCCTCTTGAGAGTCCGTTGGGGATTGTAAATAAGTTATGGAATGAAGGGAAACTCCCAGTACAGACAGGAATGTCTAGGAGGAAGTTGTACACACTGTGTGTAAGGAATTGGACTGGGTATACCGCGGTATTGGCCGACCCGGAGATGAGGTGGCCTTCGTATGGCTCTTTCGAACAGGCTGCCTTAAGAGGAGTAAGGAGCCAGATCGAAAAAGACCATCCGGGACAGTTATGTTACTGGTTTTGTTGGGACACAGCAGCAGAGCTGTGGAAATCTTTAAAAATTATGGCAGTCAGGTATTCTCCCGAGAGTGAACCCCCTCCATGTTATTTCAATGAAGGGTGTAAACCACGGCGTGTTTTGACTCGTCAGTTGGTCCCCACTGCACCTGCCCCTATTCCTCCGCAGGGGGACTCTCTCCAGGGCGCAGAGGGGAATCTGCAGGACTCCAGATCGGAATCTCTGCAGAGGGATAAGGGGGAAATGGAAGGGCACACCTCGGGAGGAGTAATTACTAGGCAAAAGATCAAGCAGATGCAGCAGGATGCATACCCCTCCCCTGAGGATAGCCCAGAGGCTGCCTCCGCCAAACCTTTTGTGAGTGATAAAGGTGTAAGTAGAGAAATGCCTTTACAGGTGCACGACCAACCTTTTGTGGACAACATACTAATATTGTGGAATATAAAGACTTATTTCGTTTTTTGTGAATCAGTCAGTGCCCCCTGTAAGGGATTATTTCTTAAAGTTTCGCCCTGGTTGGGGAGGTGAGTCAGTCACTTCAGTGTTGGACGTAGCTGATTTTGCATGGGAGAAAGAAAGGGAAAGTAGTAAAAAGAAAGAGAAAAAGGAAGAATATAAGTTGATGGCTTTAGCTTTTCGCGGCGGTGTTCGAGGCAGAGGCCGTGGCCGTGGCAGGGGATTTCAGGGTGCTTGGGGAAGAGTGTCCTGGCAACCCCAGCCACCAGGAAATTGTTTTCAGTGCGGACAGCCCGGTCACTTTAAACGTGAATGCCCCTGGGGACGCCCAGAGGGTCCGGTCGCATCCGCAGATACTTACACCAGGGACGAATACACCCCTGCACCACCAGCTCAGCCCGTTCCCCAGGCCTGGATCAACTACGGGCAACAGCAGCAGCTGCAGCAAACTCAGCCTCCTCAATGACGGTACCCCGGGGGCGAAGGCAAACAATGTGATGGTCTTATTTCCTTAATGTCTTTAGCCGGCTCCTTCCTCACTTTCTCCCCTCCCAGCAAAGAGCCTCGTCTAACCCTTTCAGTCCAAGGACTGCCTGTCTCTTTCCTCATTGATACTGGAGCTACTTTCTCTCTTTTAAATCATGCCCCCTCTCCCTGGCTATCCTCTGAGGTTAAAACTGCAACTGGGGTGGAGGGCAACCCACAGTCTCTGGGACTCACTTTGCCTCTAAATGTTATTTATGCTGATAAATGTTTTTCTCACCGTTTTCTTTTTTCCCCAGCTTGTCCGATCCCTTTGATGGGCCGGGATTTACTCTGTAAGCTTGAGGCTACTTTAACCTGCACTCCTGAAGGGGTAGGATTATTGATGACAGTGTTAGGAGATTCAGCCCCAACTCAGGGTAATTGGGAAACCCCTCCCTCTCTCTCCCCTGACCTCACTGACTTGCCTTTAACCCTCTGGGGAATTTCTGACACTGATGTTGGCCTGCTCCTTTCGGCAGAGCCAGTAAGGATTCAAGTGAAGCTCTCCTTAACCCCCCCGTCAGTCCCTCAATACCCCCTGTCGCTGGAAGCCCGGGAGGGCATCCGCCCCATTATCGAGGGATTCATTGCACAAAAGCTAGTCCGCCCTCAGCGCACTCCCTGTAACACCCCTATACTGCCTGTCAAAAAGCCTCCTAAAAAGGACGGAGACCCTATTCGTTGGCGCTTTGTACAGGATCTACGGGTTGTTAATCAGTATGTGGTCCCTCTTCATGCAGTAGTTCCTGATCCAGCTACTATCATCAGCCAAATCCCCTGGGATGCTGAGTGGTTCACTGTTATTGACTTAAAATCAGCCTTTTTCAGTATTCCTGTGCACCCAGACTCTCAGTATCTCTTTGGTTTCACCTGGGAGGGACAAAGTTATGTCTGGCAACGACTTCCTCAAGGCTACAGAGACAGCCCCACGATTTTCAGCCAATGCCTCCGCCACGACTTGGAAAGCTTCACCAGTCCGCAGGGATCCACGTTAGTCCTATACGTAGATGACATCCTATTAGGTAACCGCGAAGAAGCTGCCCTCCGCATCGATGG
>NW_020701539.1:0-4517 GCF_002925995.2 Terrapene triunguis | reverse complement strand
GACATCCTATTAGGTAACCGCGAAGAAGCTGCCCTCCGCATCGATGGTAAGGCACTTTTATTATACCTACACACCAGAGGCCACAAGGTAGACCCTAACAAGATTCAGTGGGTATCACAGAAGGTCCGATATCTGGGCTTCCTGTTAACCCCAGAGGGGAGACAAATGGACCCAGTCCGCATAAAGACTATCCAAAACTGCCCTCTGCCAAACACCAAGAAACAACTTCGAGGTTTCTTAGAATTAATTGGCTTCTGTCGCCGCTGGTTGCCGTCCTGCGGGGAGTTAAGCAAACCGCTCCACCGACTCACTGCTAACCTTGCTCCTAACCCTTTGCAGTGGTCCCCGAACACGATCCAAGCCTTTCAGTTACTCAAGAACAGTGTGGCCTCCTCCATGTCTCTCCGCCCCCCCAATTACAGCAAACCCTTTCACCTTTTTGTCCACGAGAGGGGCGGAATTGCTAGTGGCGTCCTTACCCAGCTGAGCGGGCCCCACCATTTCCCACTTGCTTTTTACTCTCAGCAGATCGACCCTGTCGCTCAGGGAACCCCATCCTGCACCCGGACTCTGGCAGCAGCTGCCCTGCTGATCACAAAGGCAAAGAGCCTGACCCTGGGTCATTTTACCACGGTTTGGACCTCTCATGCCTTGTCAGCCCTTCTGCGTAGGGGCACAACCCAAGTCTTTTCGGCCCATCGGCAGCAACAGCTAGAGGCCGAACTCTTAGAAGACACTAACCTAATTTTTGAAAGGTATGGGCCCCTTAATCCAGCTACCTTGCTTCCTGACCTGCCAGTCCTCCAGGATCAGCACAACTGTGTGGAAGTAGTTTATAGCATCTTACAGATAAGGGACAACCTGTTTGATGTGCCACTGGACAACCCTGATTGCATCCTCTTCTCGGACGGAAGCTCCTTCTATGTTGATGGCAAGCGTTTCACCGGTTATGCAGTCACCTCTGAATGGGACATTCAAGAGGCCGCCTCACTGCCAGGCAACTGGGGAGCCCAAGCCGCCGAACTCTATGCCCTGGCCCGAGCTTGCCAGTTGGCCGCTGGTAAGACCGTTACCATTTTTACTGATAGCAAGTATGCTTTTGGAGTTGTGCATTGTCACATCCACCTCTGGAAGTTTCGAGGTTTCCAGACAGCTGCCGGTAAACCCATTCAGCACCTCCCCCTCATCCACAAGCTTTTGGACGCCCTCCAAGAACCCTCGGTCCTGGCTGTAGTTCACTGCCGGGCCCATACTAAAGATGATAGCCCCGTCACCCGTGGGAATGCCCTGGCTGACGCCTCCGCCAAGACGGCTGCCGTCTTACCCTTAGCCATGCCCACGTTGGCTATTGCAGCCTCCTCCTTTACTCCACCGCACCCCGTACCAGTACCCGCTGCTGAAGTACAGTCGTGGGAGAGCCTCGGAGCCACTCTGGTCAAAGGGACCTGGTTTATGCCGGATGGCCGAGCCTGCCTCCCTCGCTCCACATACCCCGTGGCAGTTCGCTGGCACCATGATAAGGGGGGTCACTACGGCACGCACGCCCTTGTGGACACCATCGCTCGCTTTTGGTATGCTCCAGGCATTCAACCCTACTGCCTGTCAATAGTGAAAGCATGCAGCACATGTCAGCGTAATGGACCTGCTCCGCCTCTTAACAAAATTAAGGGTGGAAGACTTCCGCCTGCTGCTCCATTTCAACATCTTCAAATTGACTTTGCAGATATGCCAAAGGCTTTTGGGAAAAAGTACCTCCTTGTTTTGGTTTGCCCTCTGACTTCCTGGGTCGAAGCTTTTCCTACTGCTAATTGTACTGCTGCCACAGTGGCGAAGATTCTCCTTAGAGACATTGTACCCCGTTTTGGCATCCCTCTCGTGCTTGACTCAGATCGCGGACCTCACTTTACTGGTCATGTCCTTGGCCGTTTAGAACAAGGACTGGGCATTTCACACTCCTTTCATACACCCTACCACCCCCAGTCTAGCGGGAAAGTTGAGCGTATGAATAGGGAGCTTAAGTTTACATTGGCTAAATACTGTCAGGAAACAGGGTTAAAGTGGCCTCAGGTACTTCCCTTGGTCCTGTTTCACCTTCGTACTCGCCCAACCCGTGTATTGGGATTATCCCCCTTTGAACTGCTCTATGGACACCCCCCTTTCAAAGGCGGGGCGCTACCACGTGCTGATGTTTCACTATTGGGAGGGGATCATATGACCGCGTGCCAGTTTCTCTCCCTACAGGCTCGCCTCTGTACCCTTTGGAAAGCCTCGCAGTTTTCCCAGACCGTGCCGCTGGAAGAACAGATCCACCCGTTCCAACCAGGGGACTTCGTCTGGGCCAAAAAGTTCGTTCGTGGCGACACCCTCCAGCCGAGGTTTACTGGACCCCACCAGGTTCTTTTAACAACCCAGACTGCAGTGTTCCTGGAAGGACGCAAATCCTGGATCCACCACTCCCACGTCAAGCCAGCCGTAGTGGACCACAGTGACGGACCAGCAGCTCTTGCCACCACTGAGGACACTGCCTCTGACCAGTGGACCAGCTTACCTCTTTCAGACATCAGACTTAAATTGACTCGGAAAAAATGAGAGGACCTTTTATTCTGACAACTGTATGTTTTTTATTATGCCTTTTTAGTTTATTTTCTGCTTATGAAGATAATGCTTTTATTAGTTATTCCCACAAGGTTAAAACTCGTATTTTAGGAAATAGAAGTAATTGCTGGATATGTACTCAATTTCCAGTAAATGCAGAACAGGGACTCCCCTTCACACCCATTCCCCTGACCACTGCTAATATGACTTGGATGCCACCGGCTAGAGTAAAAGATCCAGTCCAACACAATCTTACATGGGACAAAACAGGAGTGCCAATTAACAGATATCTCAGGGTAACCAATCAGACAGGATCACTGTGTTTTGTTAAAGAAAAGGGGTCAACTTTTGTGGGAACAAGTAAATGCAACATGTATTTTAATGGCACCGCCTTTAGTAAAAATCTTGGCTTCAAGCCTTGCGCATCCCACTTATCCCATATGTGGATCCCTCACCCCGATCCAACTTTTTCATGGGTGGGCAAGCCTTCAGAGTCAGCTTTTAAGAAGCCCTGCTCAGATCACGAGGGTGTCCAACTAATTGCTAAGGGATATACGATTGCCTTCTACAACTGCTCAAGCAGTACTACACTGCCCTTTGAAAACACCACTACCAAATTGTGCCTCTGCAGTTCGCACAACGACCCCTCTGCGTTACCAGGGGAACAGTGGTCCAACGGGTGGTGGGTTACCTCCTACTTTGAGAAATGGAATACCCGAAACGCATTGTATGGAACATACTGGGTGTGCGGGCCCAAAGCTTATTACTTTCTCTCCCCGGATTGGGCAGGGTCATGTTATTTAGCGTGGCTAACACCGCCTTCTCGCATCTCCCTCACTCCCCCTCATTTTCCCCACGTTCGTAACATCCGTGAAACCTTCAGAGATATTAATATCCGTGATGGTTTGTCGTGGCAGCGGTGGGTTGGTCTCATTAGCTTGAGGGGTGGTGTCATCCGTCTACAGGGACTACTAGAATCTTTAACCAATGAAACTGCGACCCTATTTGAGAATCAGGCCGGGGAAATGTCCCAGCTGAGCCAGTTAGCTTTGCAAAACCGAATGGTTTTAGGCATAATGTTAGCAGCCCAGGGAGGAACTTGCGCCCTCATAAATGAAGAATGCTGTGTTTTTGTAAATGACACCCACTCTGACACTTTTCAACTTACCAAACATCTACGGGAAATGGCTAAGAACTACTCCTCTGGCCAGCCACCTTATGATTGGTGGGGAGCCTTATGGAATTGGCTGCCTGGATTTGGGTGGGTTAAAAAACTCTTGGTGGGTATTGTTGGGGCCATAGTAATCCTTATAATACTGTGTTGCTGTATTCAGTGTGTCCCCTCCCTCATAGACTCATGTGGGTCAGTTTATTCTTTTCCTACTTCAGCCAAGGGCCTTACTCTCTTCGAGTTGGCCCAGGCTGAAATTGCCAAGCGGCCCTTGGCTCCTTAAAATGGGGTGTAGCTTTTGGTAAATAGTTATCCCAAAGCTACAAATGGAGGAATGTTGAGTCTGAACTTTTGATGAGCTTAAACTTAACCCAGATTTGATGTCTCTGTCTGAACTTTTAATCAAAGCTCTGACCTGCGAACTACTCATGACACCCCCCTCTCCTTAAGTAGCCATCTCCCCTTTTGTCTTTTTGAATCTACATTTTAACCTGTTTTATCCTGTAGAATCTTGATTGATTATGCATGACCATTATGATCTGTTAATCACTTTGTTTACTTCTGTGTATAAATATTGATGCTCACCCCTAATAAACTTGCCACATTACTCTGAAGCCTTTTAAGCTAAGGATAGTGTGAGCCCGTTGATCAATGAATTGGTGTCTGGTCTCTGACAGATTGTGAGCCCATACCAACTCCGCACGAACTCGGGTGCTGGAGAGGTGAGTAAGGACTTGCTTTTTACCTAACA
>NW_020701538.1:4430-6478 GCF_002925995.2 Terrapene triunguis | reverse complement strand
TGTAATTAGGTAAGCTCCGGGGGGAAACGGGCCCTATTTGGCCAACAAACTGGCGACTCCGCCGGGACTTCTCTCCCTGTGGAGGACACTGACCGGCGACCGAAGGCGATTCCGAGGAGTGGCCACCTCGAGCTTTGGTTTGCTCGGGCCTCGGGTCGTCACAATCGGTCGGGGCGGCTGTGCCCTCTCTAAAGAGAACTCCTAACGACACGGAGATAAGACGGTACCAGAAGAAGGGGAAGGTCCAACAGCCGGACGCGGCCACTCCGGGCGGTAAGTGCGTTTACCTCTTGGGTTTGAGGGATAACGCCCCCGCAGTGTAAATTGGGCCCTTTGGGTAATCCCTGTGTGGGAAGGTATTGTAGATGGACAAATGTTTTGTGGTTATGATAACAAAGCAGGCAACGTTTAATAAATAATTTCACTAACTTTCCTAGTCTGTGGGCCGCATTGGACAATTACTGGGACGTAGAAAAGCCCCAGGGCTTGCTTTTATTCTTGGCAGGGGTACTGTTTTTCTTCATATTAATGATATGCTGGAAGCCAAAATTGTGATAACCAGGTCTAGGACTTAAACCGACTCTAGCCGCACCGCGACTCCTGCGAGGGGAAACCCCGTGACCAGGATATCTTGATCGCAAGGGGGGTCGGTCGAACCCATGACCAGGTTTAATTAAACACGAGCATAATGGGGTCCGGACAAAGCACATATGCTGGGACACCCTTGGAATGTATGTTAACATATACGTTTATGGTGTTAAGAAATAGGACTGATATCTTGCTCAAGTGTCATTTGACTCTGACAGGCTCGGTAGTAACGGCTGCTAAACCTCAGAACCCTCCCACTGTTGTAATGCCAGAATCGGTGTCCCCTTCGGCTCCTTCACCCCCACAGGCTTTAGAGAGTACCCCCCCCTTGGTGGGATTGTATCCGTTGATTACTGAGAGTGTGGTAGCCCGTCCAGGAACACAGGATCTTGTGTCATGTTGCTTTTAACATCTGGCTGCTTTTAAGGCAGAGGCAGGAGAATTCTCAACGAATCCAAGCAAGTTCATTTCTATCTTTGAAGGTTGTCTAGCTAGCCATAAGCCTCACGAGGGAGGACTTGGGTAGCCTTATGAGTAAGAATGTTTAAGGGAAGAGACCAGGAAGGGTGGGGGCTAGTTGAGAAACCCACCCTCCTAGCTAAATTGGTAGTGAAAAAAGCCGGTGCCCATGGAAGGGACGGTTCAGCAAGAAAAGCAGGATCGGGCCCAAGCGGGCAGGCAACAGACAGAGAGATTGGAAAACAGGTTGGAAACTTTGAGGGCATAGTGGAAGGAAAAGAGTAAGTAATTATAAGCATGGGGATTTCAAATCCCCAGGACAATAATTGGAATGGTAAAATCTGAGTTGATTGGGTGTCGTTTTGGGAGACAAGCAAGTGATTTAAGAAAAGAGAGTGAGAAGTTAACTCTGTAGTTGCTAGAGGGAATCAAGCAGTGAAACTTGGTAGGAATATTTGTAAGTAATTCAGGCAAGAGGTTATTTAAGTGGAATTATTCAACTATGAATACGTTAGTCTAATTTGCTGAAGAACACTCCTGCTGTGTACAATCTGTGTTTTATAAGTTTGAGATGAATTGGTATTGTTTTAAAGTTGCAAAACTAAGAATACTTTTGCCAGACACAGGAAACTAGTGTTGTTTAAGGTATTTAGCATTTAATCCTTAAGGTGACTTAACGCTTTATAAGATTTAAAATGTTTTAACTAAAGACCAAAGGTTGTGGCTGCAGCAGGGTAGTCAAAGCCAGGAAAATAAAAGATTTGAATTTGTTTTTGGGTAACAAAATAGCAGATAAAAGATCTGGTAAAGAGAGAGAAGGCATTTAAGGTTTAAAAAGGGAAAGCTATTGGACACCAGAGGTTGTACAGAGTGGAATCCTCAGAAGTGAGTGTGCTTGTCCTGGTTTGTTGCATCAAAGCTTTGCACAGAAATTATGTTACTGGAAAGGGATGGCAATGAGTATGTGTTGATGGTTAGAGAAAAGGTGTATAAGTGAAGAG
>NW_020701538.1:0-4330 GCF_002925995.2 Terrapene triunguis | reverse complement strand
AAAAAAAAAAAAAAAAAAGCACAGAATGAGTTAACTGAGAGGAAAATACAGCTGGCCTCAGTCCAAGGACATTGTTCATAGCCAAGACTTTGCTGACAACCAAGAAAAAGGGGGGGCCTGAATGTGCCCAAGCAAGTGAGATCTGCAAAATACTGCAAGGCATAATGAGGACAACAGAAGGGTTAAAAGGCAGTTTTGCTGGATAGTATTGGCTCAAGGATTTAAAAATCCCCCCACTCTGTTTGGACAGGCTTTGGCCAGAGACTTGGAGGAGTGGGATAATTCAGACAAAGCCCTCTTGCTGTAATATGTAGATGACTTGCTAATTGCTGCTGTGGATCTAATCCCTTGTCTCAGAGCTACTGTGAGTCTCCTAAACTTTATTGGACTGCGAGGATACAGGGTATCTCAAAGCAAAGCCCAAATTGCGCTTTCAGAGGTTCAATATCTGGGATTTCACATCAGGCAGAGAGAGAGACAGCTCTCAAACGAAAGGAAGGGGGCTATCTGCCAAGTTCCCATCCCCAGCAAACGGCTTAGGGCATTCCTGGGCATGGCAGGTTTTTGCAGAATATGGATTCCAGAGTTTGGACTGTGGGCTAAACCTCTGTATAAATGTGTTAAGGGAGCGGAACATGACCCCTTTCACTGGTCCCCAGAAGCGGACAGGGCATTTCAGCTATTAGGTGCCTGGAAGCGTCCTGTGGCATACTTTTCTAAGCAACTGGATCAAGTTTCAAGGGGATGGCCAGCCTGTTTGAGAGCGGTCGCAGCTACTGCTCTAGTACTTGGGGAAGCGGAAAAGCTGACACTGGGAGGAACTGTGCAAGTGTATATGTTCCCCATATGGTCCGAGCCTTGCTGGACACTAAGGGTGGTCTTTGGCTCACACAGGCTCGGGTTGCTCGGTACCAGGCGAAGCTGTTAGAGAATCCTGAAGTCACCCTACAGATCTGTTCCTCCCTTAATCCAGCCACGCTGCTACCAAAGACAGAAAAGCAGGAACATGACTGTTTAGAAATCATAGATGTTCAGTATTCTAGCCGCCCAGATCAAAAAAAAAAAAAATCAGCCACTCCCAAATGCTGACTTGGAATGGTATACAGATGGAAGTAGTACTGTTGTGGATGGGCAAAGGGGGGCTAGTTATGCTATTGTGTCTCTTCATGATACCGTGGAAGCTAAGAGTTTACCGGCAGGAACATCTGCCCAGCTTGCTGAACTAGTGGCCCTGACCCGGGCACTTGAGCTGGCAAAAGACAAATGGGTTAATATTTTTATTGATTCAAAGTATGCTTTTGGGGTATTGCATGCTCACGCCGGCTTTTAGAAGCAGTACAACTCCCCTCAGCAGTAGCAGTGGTGCATTGCAAAGCCCATCAGAGGGAAGATCAAGATGTAATCAAGGGCAATGCCAGAGCAGACAAGGAAACTAAGCGAGCTGCTATCCTGAAATCACCAACAGAGGAGAATGCCCAAATGCATGCCCTCATCCCATCAGTGGGTGAGCTTGCAGCCCCTCAGTACTCCCAAGAGGACAGAAACCTGGCTGACAGTCTCGGTCTCCAGGAAAAGGAGGGATGGCTTTATTCCACAGAGGGAAAAATTCTCCTGCCCAAGGGCCTGATTCAACCAGTGTTGCAGAAACTGCATCAAACCACACACGCAGGCAGAGAGGCTCTTATCCAGCTCATGAATAAATATTTTTTAACCTCTGGACTTAAACCCCTAGCATCACAGGTACAAGCTGAATGTTTAATCTGCCAAAAGAATAACCCTCGACCAGGAGTAACAGTGCCACCAGCCACCCTGGAACCTACCCCAAGCCCAGGATTAGTGTGGCAAATAGACTTTACTGAGTTTCCCAGGACTCAAGGGTACAGGTACCTCCTCGTCTTAGTGGATCGATTCAGCGGACGGCCTGAGGCCTTCCCATGTCGCAACAACACTGCCAAGACAGTGGCTCTTAAGTTTGTTAAGGAGATCATTCCTCGCTTCGGCCTTCCTCAGTGGATGGAATCTGATAATGGAACACACTTCACATCTCAAGTGGTTCAAAAGATATCAAGTGCTCTGCAAGTCCCCTGGAAACTCCACACACCCTGGTGACCACAAGCCAGTGGAGTAGTGGAACGCACAAATCAAACACTCAAGCGACACCTCTCAAAGGTCTGTCAGGAGGCCTCTCTTGAGTGGCCTGATGCCTTGCCCCTTGTGTTACTTTGCATTCGTGCTCTCCCTAAGGGTAGGATAGGGCTTAGTCCCTTCGAGATTATGTTTGGAAGAGCATGGCCTATGAATGGTACCCCAGTTCTGGCAGGGGAGTGGGAGATGGGGTATGGTTTCTTGTCTCAGTACATGTGCCCTCTGTCTGCTGTTCTTTCTTTTCTTCACAGGTACACCAAAGATTCACAGCCTCTTCTGCTGGATACCTCGGGTCCACTCCCTGCAGCCTGGTGACTCCATTCTCATGCGAACCTGGAAGGACGAGCCTCTCCAAAAGAAGTGGAAGGGACCCCACACCATCCTGCTTGTCACCCATACAGTGGCAAAGGTCGAAGGACACAAGAACTGGATTCATCACTCTCGACTGAAAGCAGTGCCCATTCCTGAACAGTGGACTGTCCAGCCTGCGAAGAAGACTGCTTACGACTATTTGGGACTTAAGCTGTTATTCAAAAGACAGTAAGGATCACTGGTGTGGAGGAACAGGACAGGGGGGCCTTCTTTCCGATAGCCAAAGTTCTGGGCCTACAGGCCCCAAAACACCTCCAACAGAAGGCTGTCATGATGGTGACCTTTGTGCAGAGTAGAGAAGGCCTAAAAGCCGGAACAATACTGCTCAAATCAATTCTCTGCCAAAACCCAGACAAAAGTAGTCACAGAAGAGGGAAAGAAGGAAGGAAAGAAACACAGAATATAATAACCGCAAGTTTATGAAATACATTAAGAAATTGCTTTTGCAAAGAACTAATCACTCTTGCAGTTGTAGCTATCTGCAAATTCTCCAATTCCAACTATCTGCAAATAACCTATAATAGTTCCACTTTAAGCATCTCCCGAAAAGCCCCCCTTAGCTCTTACCGAAATCCCCCGGAAAATGACATATACCAAGTCTTAAGAAATGTACCCAAGCTAGGGCCAAGCACCACCCCTGCGGAAAACCACAAAACACCCACTCCTCGGAAATTGAGAAAGTAGGCGAGGGGAGGAGGGAGGAGTGACCCCAACCCCAACCCCCTAGCCTGTGACCGGCGCGTGTTCACCCCATCCCCGGCCTGTGATTTGCCCCCGAGCTCGTGTTCACCCCATGTCCTGCTTATAATTGGCCCCTAATTTCTTAACTCATGACGTATTGTTTGTACCTTGCTTGTGGTTTAATGGAATAAAAGCCCGCCTGCGTGTGGGGCTCGGGGTGTTGGTCTTCGGACCTCACCCCAGTGCGCACTGGTTTGTATTGCAATAAAGGCCTCAGGCTCTGAGTCTGTGAACTAAAATCACTGCGTGGGTGATTCTTTCCACGACACTGGGAATGCGTTGTGATCTTTCTGAACAGTCACAGCATACTCCCCACGAGAACCCTGAGCATTGGTTTTATTTTCTCACAGAAAGCCGACCTGGTCTATGTATTTGGTCTTGTTATTTTTTTGACTTGTTTAGTATCAATAATTCTTGTTATCCTCTGGGTATTTGGGTTGTGGTAATTATAATATGGGTTTAGGTTTAGGGTCTCTCACAGCATTTTTTTTTTATCACAGAGGCAATTTTTTTGTTACCTACTGTTTTATCCACATCGCATGCAGGATGGGGAGCCATCCCTGCAAATATGGCTACCAATATCTATGAGGCCCTGAGAATTGCCTTTGCCCATGAGTTCTCTCTCTCCAACTGTTGAATATGTGCCCAGACTCCCCATCATTCAGCGGGATTTCCCTGGAGAGTAGTACCCCAAAATTGGTCAGACTATTGTCAAAGGTGGCAGTAGCACCTCTGACAATTTAAGTTTGCCAATGATACCCTGGCCATAGAAAAAAGCATAAGTTCTGAGCTGTACCAGCTTTGACTGCTGGCTTTGCAGAACTGTCAGGCCCTAGATTATGTGTTAGCCTCACGAGGCGGGGTCTGTGCCCTTATTGGAGAAGAGTGTTGTACCTCCCATACCCCAGAAGTTCCCTTATACCCTCTTATTGATAATCCTGATTGCATGGAGCTTAATCACATTTTGTCTTTAGAGTATGAGAAAACTCTAACAAAGGTTTGTTGAGTGTTCTCAAAGGGGGGATTGTTGGGATCCACTAGGCATAGCTACCAGGTAACTCGGGAGAGCGGA
>NW_020701537.1:0-4776 GCF_002925995.2 Terrapene triunguis | reverse complement strand
CTGCTGTGGTGACGACGCAGGAAAGGAAACAGAACGCCAGGTTTGTTGGTAGCCAGTGAGCTTTACAAGCCTCCTGCAAAAAGCCTCTCAGGAAAAAACCTTTCCTGGGGTTTTTAATTCTTCTCCTTACTTTGTTTACAACTTATCTGAGTGGTTACATTCTTGCCCATTCAGAAGGCAGGCAGTATACATGAGCATGAAATTACAAACCCATCTCTTAAGCGCGTGAACAGCAGCTGCAAAGGTGATGTCAGGCTGCCAATAAGTTTTCCAAACAAAGGCGCTAGAACAAGGTCACTCCCGCCTCATTGCCAAGGGAACAGTTTGCCGTTCTTCAAGGCTTATGATTAGGGAGCAACACATTCCTACATCCCCCCCTATTTTATTTTATATGCGGTATTTAGACAAAGCACCTTTACAGGGTAGCATACACAACGCCACTAAATTGGGTAAGCATTAAACAAAGCAGCAAAGTAAAACGCCAAAAATCAAAACTAAGACCCCATATTATAAAAGGGTCTTTATCCACTCTAAGGGAGGCTATAACTAAATATAATTCCACCAAGGAGGAAAAACATCTTAGCAAATGGCTTAAGCATGACATTTCAGCATATCAATTTGCTATTGCATGCGATTACTATTATCAGTAAGCTTAAAACAGCACATTTCTTTCACTGTCTCACACCCCAGTTGTTGCTGGGTGGTTTACAGACAGGAACAAGGCAAGTACTTAACAGACCTTGCATATCCGGGGCAACGGCCAGGCAGAAATCAAATTGATTTAATACTTCTGCCAGGTGGACCCAGGTGTTAAACTGCAGCCGCTGCTCCATCTAGGGTTTGCCTTGGCAGCCAGGGGCCAACAGGAAACTTCCCAATACACACAAAATAAGAAGTGAATTAGCATTAAGGCAAGCTAACAATGTCACAAGGTAATTTTCTGCGGTAGGTTCCAGCTGCTGCTGCACTCGCAGCTGCTCGGCCTGCAATGAGAGGGCTTTAATCTGTCCCCAGGTTATGCGCTGCGGGGGCCCCCACGGGGGGCGCTGGCGAGGACGCTCGGGATCCTGTAGATGTAGATTGAACTGCGGAATGGGGTTTGACAGTCCCTGGTGCCAGGCCATCGCCGTGCCACGGGCGGACGTTACGCGCCGGGACCCACAACGGACATGTAGGAAGAGAAACGGCAGCATGCCCCCGTCCCCACATTATAAGGGGTACTGGGCCATACCACTGAGGGTCTGGGGCCTTGCGATATTTAACAAGGGGGCGGGGCAAGGCCTGGTGGCTGCGAAAATGACGTTCTGCTGCAGAGTAATTGTCAGTCAAATTCAAATGATTCTGGGTAAAAAGCACTGCAGCCAGCCATTCCTGGGGGGAGGAAGGCCTACTGGAATCCCCCCTTTTTGTTTTTGGCGGACCAGTGCCTGTTTGAGCGCACGGTTGGTCCGTTCCACAATGGCCTGGCCTGTGGGATTATGCGGGATGCCAAACGTGTGGACAATGTCCCACGTGGTACAAAAGGAGGCAAAGGCTGAGCTACAGTAGGCGGGGCCGTTGTCGGTCTTAAGATGGGACGGGTGACCCATGATTGCCATAGCGCGAATCATGTGATTAATAACATGATGAGAGGCCTCACCCTTCTGGGGGCTGACCCACACATAATGGGAAAAGGTATCTACACACACGTGAAGATACTGCCAGGGGGCAAAGGAAGGGAAATGTGTAACATCCATTTGCCAGAGCTGATTGGCCGAGGTTCCACGAGGATTAACCCCTACCTCCGGGCTATTGGAGAGAGAAGCGCAAAGGTCACACTGGCGAACAATGGCCTGCGCCTGATGCAATGGGAGAGTAAACTGCTTGGCAAGGGCCTTGGCGGACTGATGAGAAAAGGCGTGGCTTTCGATTGGGGAGGAAAAAATTGAGGCCACTGACTTGACCGCCTGGTCGGCCACCGCGTTACCTTCTGTTAATAGGCCCGGTAATGTGGTGTGACTGCGAATGTGTGCCACAAACAGTGGGCTAGAGCGGGAGGAAAGGAGCTGTTGCAGGGTAAGAAAAAGGGCCAACAAATTGTCATCACAGGAGGGCGACACATAGGAACCTGGAAGAGACTTAAGAACATTAGTAACATAAAGACTATCAGTAACCAAATTAAAAGGGTCATCCTGGAAGCATCGGCAGGCCAGGATGACAGCGGCCAGCTCTGCGCGCTGGGGGGAACGCTGAGGCAAGGTAAAGCGGACTTGCCAAGTGCCTTGCGCCTGCCAGCTGACCGCACCTCGCATTGGGCCGCCGTCCGTAAAGAGGGTAAGTGCATCCTCAATGGGGACGGTTGACAAAGACGGCCGGAGGTGAAGATAACGTTGTTGTAGGAGTGAAAGACGGGGGTCAGGGGGAATGTGATATTTAATTTCCCCGACATAGTCAGCAAGAGACAATTGGAGGGTGGCACTGCAAGAAACAGCGCGTTCCCAGTCTTTAGCCGGGATGGGGACAATAATGGCAACGGGGTCCCAACCCAAGAGGGTGCGGGACCGTTCTCGCACTTTGAAAATTAACTCTGCGGCCTGCTGAGGGAGTGTCTGAATAGTATGCGGAGGGGAGTGGGTCAAATAAATCCATTCAATTAAACGAAGACGCGCTGCCGCCCCCTCCTGGGCAAGGACAGCTGTTGGTTGTGAAAGTGTGGGAAGCAAAATGGCAACAAGGGGCTGTTCCCTTTCTTGGCGGTCGACCCACACTTGGGCCAGGGTCCGGTTAATGAGGGTGACCGCTTGGCGCTGTTCCTGGGAAACGGGAATGATATCTCCGGGAAGGCGGCCCTGCCAAAGGCCAGAAAAAAGAGGAAACAGCATGGAGGTAGTCAGAGGGCAAAAAGGACGAATCCAATTAAGGGACCCTAATAACTGTTGAAGCTGTACAAAAGTAAAAGGGTTGGGTAATACCAACTCGGGACAAACTGGACGGGCATATGACTGGAGCATACGGTGACCAAGATACAAAAAGGGTGGCTGACGCTGGATCTTGTCCGGTGCCACAACCAGGCCACACGCCACAAGCTGGTGGCGCAGTTCGTCCAGCCAGTCATCGGGAAGGACGGGGTGAGCCACCAGGATGTCATCCATATAGTGGTAAATTAAGGCATCTGGGTGTGCCGCGCGGAAGGGCTGTAAGGCCTGCGCAACAAAGTGCTGACACAAGGTGGGGCTATTTAGCATGCCTTGAGGGAGCACATTCCACTGATAGCGTGGAGTGGGCTGGGAGTGATTTAAAACCGGAACAGTGAAGGCAAAATGCACCCGGTCCTCAGGGTGCAGGGGGATGGTAAAAAAATAATCCTTTAAATCTATTACAAATAACCGGTAATCACAGGGGATACGGTTGGGATTGGGGGTACCACACTGTAGGGGACCCATAGGCTGTATAATTTTGTTAATGGCGCGAAGATCCTGCAGGAGGCGCCACTTGCCAGATTTCTTTTTAATCACAAACACGGGGGTATTAAAGGGGCTAGTGGACTCCTCCAAATGTCCTGCCTGCAGCTGGTCATTAACCAAGTGCTGGAGGGCCTCCAGCTTTTCCAGAGGAAGCGGCCACTGCGCAACCCATACGGGCTCGTCAGTGAGCCAACGGAGGGGGAGGGCCGTACGCCTAATCATCAATACGGATGGTGGCAGTGAATTGTGTTAATAAATCATGGCCCCACAGGTTGAGATGTAGCCCCCTCCATCATCCGCCCACGGACTCGGGCCGCGGCGGTGAGAGCGCCGAATCCTAACCACTAGACCACCAGGGATAAGCTGCCCGGGGTGTGCCCTCCACCTGCTGGGGGATGCTCAAAAACTGCCCTGTGCCATACAACTGCTCAGCAAGATAAGCCCCCCCACCTTGTGCTGCTGCCGCAAGCGCCTCTCGCTGGTACTCGCTATCCCACACAACGTATTGCGCGGGAGACAGCACCATGCGACACATGTCTTTCCAATCTTGGGGGAGCAAGGAGTAACTGTTTGACACACCTTCCATGATCCCCAGGGTGAAAGTGGACCGCATCCCGGTCTCACGAACCGCCTTGCGGAGCTCGCGCAGAACCGAGTAGGGGAGAGCCTCCCAATCCACTATCTCCCCCCCATTTCCATTATCCCGCCAAGAGACGGGGAACGCCTCGAACCCACACCTGGATTCCTCGTCGGTCAAGAGACCGGCCTCACGCGCTCGCTGCACCGCCGCGGCGACAGCGCCCCCCCGCCTGACCGGTAGGCATGGGGGCGCCGCCATGGGTGGCGGCGCAGGGAGGGTCAGCTGCGGGTAGGAGGGGGGTGGCCCATCACCTGGGGGCAAAAGGGAGACCGGCTTGGGGCCGTCGGGGCCGAACCCCTCCAGCGCCTCCTTACAACGCTGCCAGAGCAGCAGGTGCTGAACTGGGGCACGGGGTTCACTATGCAAGGTGATCCCAATCCGTATCCAATCAGGAAGCTGTAATGACCCGCGGTCCGGATACCAGGGGCACTGGCGATCTATTTCCCTTAGAAGGTCCTCAATATGAGCGACCGGGACAGCGATGCATGATCGCTGCCGTATAATCTTATGTAACTCTCTTCTGTGCTCCTTCTGGGCACTGGAAAGTCCCCCCCCCCATACTCACGAATAAGGGGCGGCAAACAGCCGCGGGCGCGCTCGGCGTATCCAGCCGGTGAGTAGAGGGGTATCACGTCGGGGTCACCAGCTGCTGTGGTGACGACGCAGGAAAGGAAACAGAACGCCAGGTTTGTT
>NW_020701536.1:0-1270 GCF_002925995.2 Terrapene triunguis | reverse complement strand
CCTTAGGACCCAAGGGCTAGCTCCTGCCTCCGTCAGGGTTCATTTAGCGGCCATTTCGGCCTTCCACTCTCCCGTGCAAGGTCAATTGGTATTCTCCCACCAGATGACCTCCCATTTTTTAAAGGGCGTAGATCGTGCATTCCCGTACGCCAGGGCCCCGGTCCCACAATGGGATCTGAACCTAGTGTTATCCCGCCTCACGGGTCCTCCCTTTGAACCCTTGGCCACATGTTCCTGGTCCCACCTATCCTGGAAAGTTGCTTTCTTGGTGGCTATCACCTCAGCCCGTCGGGTCTCGGAGCTTAGGGCCTTGACCTCGGAACCCCCGTTTACTGTTTCCCACAAAGATAAAGTCCAGCTTCGCCCACACCCCGCTTTTCTCCCGAAGGTGGTCTCCGCCTTCCATATGAATCAGGACATTTTCCTACCGGTACTCTGTCCTAAGCCCCATTCCTCCACACATGCTAGACATACGTAGAGCGCTGGCCTTCTACCTGGACCAAACCAGGCCGTTCAGGAAGTCCTCGCAACTATTCCTTGCGTCGGCCGAGCGGATGAGGGGGCAACCAGTTTCCACCCAGCGCATTTCCCGCTGGATCACCTCGTGCATACGCACGTGTTACGACTTGGCAGGGGTTCCCCCACTGCCTATAGTGAAGGCGCATTCTACGAGAGTGCAAGCCTCGTCGGCTGCCTATGTAGCCCACGTCCCTATCCAGGACATATGTAGGGCTGCCACGTGGTCCTCTGTCCACACCTTTTCCTCACACTATGTGATCGTCTCCCAAGCACGGGATGACGCCGGGTTTGGTAGGGTGGTACTCTGTCCCGATAACCCTTAAACTCCTACCCACCTCCATCAGATATAGCTTGGAGTCATCTACTGTGGAATACACAGGAGCAATCACTCGAAGAAGAAAGGACAGTTACCTCTCCGTAACTGGCATTCTTCAAGATGTGTTGCTCCTGTCTATTCCACATCCCGCCCTCCTTCCCCTCTGTCAGAGTTGTCTGGCAAGAAGGAACTGAGGGTGGGGGAAGTGCGCAGCTCCCCTTATAGCGCGCTACAGAGGCGCCACTCCAGGGGTCGCAGCGGTGCTCCCTCACTATGGGTATTGCTAAGGGAAAAACTTCCGGCACCGGTGCACGTGGCGAGCACGCACACCTACTGTGGAATACACAGGAGCAACACATCTTGAAGAATGCCAGTTACGGAACAGGTGACTGTCCTTTTTAAAGGATGTCTAGATTTCATTCCTGTAGTAACAGA
>NW_020701535.1:0-1599 GCF_002925995.2 Terrapene triunguis | reverse complement strand
ACTGTCCTTTTTAAAGGATGTCTAGATTTCATTCCTGTAGTAACAGAACTGGTGATAGGAAAGCAGGAAGACAGAGAGAGAGAGAGAGAGTGTGCGTGTCTTAAATTGGTTAAATAGCCTAGCTGTCAGTACTCAGTGTTTCAAAAATATTATACTGCCAGCCTGTGTCATAGAGATGTCTTCTGTTTTTAAAAAAACCCATGAATAAAGCTACTTTAAGGGAAATTACTGCTTTGTCCAACCCCGAAGAGCTATGAGATCTTTGCTCACCAATTCTCATAAAACTTGTATTTGTTATGCCTTTTTGTGACTTTAGTATTACGATCTATTATAAATAAAATGCATTTCATTGATTGATGTTAAAATGAAATTAGTAACTGGAAAAAATGGACAGTATTTTTTTAAACCTGTGACAATTATAAATTACTGTATTCTGTCATTTACTTTCTAGAATCAAAAGTATATCTAAGTATAATCTAAAGTTCTCCTGCAAAATGCCGGCTGTGCAAACCCTTCTGTGGCTGGATCATTCTTGTGTTTTTATTTCAAGTACAAAATAAATATGTATAATGAATTTTAAAGTATGTAATTAGTAATTTGATATGTCGGGTGGTGCCTTGTTTTATGTGTTTGCTCCCCTGATGTTAGAACCTGGCTACGCCACTGCTGTAGGGGGCTCATCGCCCAGCAGCTGGGGGCCACCATGCGGGCTCGGCAGGGCTGCTGGCCACGGGGCCAATGGGTGTGGGTGGGCTGGGTGGGATCTCGGGAGTCACGTCTCAGGGATCTGCCCCGCTCCCCAGCACTGCTCCAGCTCTGAGCTGTCTCCCCTGCCTGGGACCTATGGGGCCCCACCTTCCTCCCCGGGGGAAGAGCCACCTGGGACTGGTGCAGAGGCTGGGCCAGTCTCAGCCAGTCACAGAGGACAGTGGTGGGGGGGGAGGCTCAGCTGGGTCCTGAGGGAGCCTGGCCCGGGTAGGCTTTGCTCCTGCTCCAGCCTGGCTGATTGCACCACTCCCGAGGGGCCGGAATTATCCTGCCCCAGGACCAGCTCTGGCTGCGCTGCCGGCTCAGGCTGGTAGACACAGTCACCTCCCATCAGGGCCGGCTATTGTGGCTGGGGGTTAGGGTGTGGGAGAATAGGTCTCTAGTGGGTCTGGGAGGGTGCTGGGCAGTGGGGGGTGGGAAGATCTGTGTGTGTTGGGGGGCTGTGCAGTGGGGGAGATCTGTGTGTGCCGGGGAGCTGGGAAGTGGGGGGGGGGTCTGAGCAGGGCACTGTGCAGTTGTGGCGGTGGGGCAGTGGGGGGCACTGGGCAGTGAGGGAATCTGTGTGGGGGGGCTCTGGGCGGGGAGGTGCAGGGCACTGTGCAGTTGTGGGAGGGCTGTGGGGGGTCTTCAGCTAGGGGGGCACCAGGCAGTGAAAGGATCTGTGTGGGGGGTTCTGAGTGGGTGGGGGAGTGGTCTGGGAGGGCACTGGGCATGGGGATTTGTGGGGGTCTGTGGGTGGTGTGGCACTGGGCGTAGGGAGTCAGAGGGGTGCTGGGCAGGGGCATAGCATGGTGCAGCATGGGCCCATCCCGAAGGGGAAGATGCACGATG
>NW_020701534.1:0-2196 GCF_002925995.2 Terrapene triunguis | reverse complement strand
GTTGAACCAGCGGCACCTCCCGATGCCCTGGTAGCCGGACCGGCCCCTCGCCGGCACCGGAGGAGACCATAGCGGCACCTCCGTCCGTTGTACAAGAGATCTTTAAAGCTCACCAGGAGCTCCTCAAAGGGTAGCCTCGAATCTCCAACTCTAGGCTGAGGAGATGGAGGAGCCGTCGGACACCCTTTTCAATGTTCTGTCCTCCTCGGCACCGGGCCGTGTGGCCTTACCCCTTCACCAAGGTGGGGCCAACATATCGACTGCCCTGTGGCAGACCCCAACTTCCTTGGTGCTCATCTCCAAGAAAGCAGAAAAAAAGTACTCTGTTCTGGCTAAGGGACACGAGTACCTGTACTCCCACCCGGCACTTAACTCCCTGGTGGTGGAGTCAGTCAACCATCAGAAACGCTACGGCCAGCCTGCACCCCCAAGGACAAAGACGACACCAAGAAACTTGATTCTTTTGGCAGGAAAGTTTATTCTTCTGCAAGCTTTCAACTTCGGGTGGCCAAGGAAGATGTGGAGACATTGGAGAGGGTCCAGAGAAGAGCAACAAGAATGATTAAAGGTCTTGAGAATATGACCTATGAAGGAAGGCTGAAAGAATTGGGTTTGTTTAGTTTGGAAAAGAGAAGACTGAGAGGGGACATGATAGCAGTTTTCAGGTATCTAAAAGGGTGTCATAAGGAGGAGGGAGAAAACTTGTTCACCTTAGCCTCTAAGGATAGTACAAGAAGCAATGGGCTTAAACTGCAGCAAGGGAGGTTTAGGTTGGACATTAGGAAAAAGTTCCTAACTGTCAGAGTGGTTAAACACTGGAATAAATTGCCTAGGGAAGTTGTGGAATCTCCATCTCTGGAGATATTTAAGAGTAGGTTAGATAAATGTCTATCAGAGATGGTCTAGACAGTATTTGGTCCTGCCATGTGGGCAGGGGACTGGACTCGATGACCTCTCGAGGTCCCTTCCAGTCCTAGAATCTATGAATCACCAAGCCCTGTTGAGCCACTATGATTTTAACTTGTGGGGGTCTATACCGAAGTTCGAGCCTCTTCTCCCGGAGCGGGACAAAAAAGAGTTCAAGGCTCTGGTGGAGGAAGGGGCAGCAGCGGCGAAAGCAGCCCTCCAAGCCGCCTCGGACGCGACGGACACGGCAGCCCGTTCTATGGTGTCTGCCGTATTCATGCGAAGGGCATTGTGGCTTCTCCTGTCTGGTCTGCCTGCAGAGTCTCAGTCTCTGAAGCAGGACCTTCCCTTCAATGGGAAAGCACTGTTTGCGGACCAAACCGATGTTCACCTGCATGGGATGAAAGTCTCCCATACCACCCTGCAAACTCTGGGCCTATATGTCCCTCCAGCGAAGGACAAACCTGAGCCGCAGACCTCTGCTCCCCCCGCTAGGGGTAGATATGAACCCCCTCCTAAGTGACCAAAGGAGCAGAGATGCAGGTCTCAGCATCAGTCCCGCTCAGCCCCACGACTAGGCCCCTCGAAGGGCAAGAGGCAGGGGAAGAGGCCGTTTTGACTCTTTGTGGGGTGCCACCAGGCCTGTTGTCACAGACGCCCCCCAGTTAATAAAGTTTGTGTGCTGCAACCGTTTATCTGCCTTCCCAGTGCAGCGGTGCCATATAACGTCTGACCAGTGGGTCCTCAGCACGATTTCCAGGGGCTACACGTTGCAGTTCACCTCACCCCCCCTCCACTACCCCCCGTCCCGGGAGGACCTCAGAGACCGGGAACATGCCGCCCTCCTAAACCAAGTGGTGGCGCGCCTTCTCAACCTGGGTGCGGTGGGGAGGGTACCAGCGGAATTTCAGGGCAAGGGATTTTACTCCCGGTACTTCCTGATCCCAAAGGTAAAAGGCGGGCTCAGGCCCATCCTCGACCTGCAGAACCTCAACAGGTTTATGGTCCGCTACAAGTTCCGCATGGTATCTCTGACCTCCATCATCCCCTCCTTAGACCCAGGGGATTGGTTTGCGTCCCTGGACCTCCAGGATGCGAATTTCCACATCCATATTTTCGAGGGTCACAGGTGCTTCCTCCACTTCCTGGTAGGGTGGAACCATTACCAGTTTGCGGTCCTCCCCTTCGGCCTTTCCACGGCCCCCAGGGTTTTTACCAAATGCATGGCAGTGGTGGCAGCCCCCCTCCGGAGGAACGGGCTGCAAATTTTCCCTTACCTGGACGATTGGC
>NW_020701533.1:0-3725 GCF_002925995.2 Terrapene triunguis | reverse complement strand
CCAAGGGCTAGCTCCTGCCTCCGTCAGGGTTCATTTAGTGGCCATTTCGGCCTTCCACTCTCCGGTGCAAGGTCAATTGGTGTTCTCCCACCAGATGACTTCCCATTTTTTAAAGGGCCTAGATCGTGCATTCCCGTACACCAGGGCCCCGGTCCCACAATGGGATCTGAACCTAGTGTTATCCCGCCTCACGGGTCCTCCCTTTGAACCCTTGGCCACATGTTCCTGGTCCCACCTATCCTGGAAAGTTGCTTTCTTGGTGGCTATCACCTCAGCCCGTCGGGTCTCGGAGCTTAGGGCCTTGACCTCGGAACCCCCGTTTACTGTTTCCCACAAAGATAAGGTCCAGCTTCGCCCACACCCCGCTTTTCTCCCGAAGGTGGTCTCCCCCTTCCATATGAATCAGGACATTTTCCTACCGGTATTCTGTCCTAAGCCCCATTCCTCCACACATGCTAGACATATGTAGAGTGCTGGCCTTCTACCTGGACCAAACCAGGCCGTTCAGGAAGTCCTCACAACTATTCCTTGCGTCGGCCGAGCGGATGAGGGGGCAACCAGTTTCCACCCCGCGCATTTCCCGCTGGATCACCTCGTGCATACGCACGTGTTACGACTTGGCAGGGGTTCCCCCCACTGCCTATAGTGAAGGCGCATTCTACGAGAGTGCAAGCCTTGTCGGCTGCCTATGTAGCCCATGTCCCTATCCAGGACATATGTAGGGCTGCCACGTGGTCCTCTGTCCACACCTTTTCCTCGCACTATGTGATCGTCTCCCAAGCACGGGATGACGCCGGGTTTGGTAGGGTGGTACTCTGTCCCGATAACCCTTAAACTCCTACCCACCTCCATCAGATATAGCTTGGAGTCATCTACTGTGGAGTACACAGGAGCAATCACTCGAAGAAGAAAGGACAGTTACTTCTCCGTAACTGGCATTCTTCAAGATGTGTTGCTCCTGTCTATTCCACATCCCGCCCTCCTTCCCCTCTGTCAGAGTTGTCTGGCAAGAAGGAACTGAGGGTGGGGGAAGTGCGCAGCTCCCCTTATAGCGCGCTATAGAGGCGCCACTCCAGGGGTCGCAGCGGTGCTCCCTCACTATGGGTACTGCTAAGGGAAAAACTTCCAGCACCGGTTCACGTGGTGAGCACGCACACCTACTGTGGAATACACAGGAGCAACACATCTTGAAGAATGCCAGTTACGGAACAGGTAACTGTCCTTTTTAAAGGATGTCTAGATTTCATTCCTGTAGTAACAGAACTGGTGATAGGAAAGCAGGAAGACAGAGAGAGAGAGAGAGAGAGAGAGTGTGCGTGTCTTAAATTGGTTAAATAGCCTAGCTGTCAGTACTCAGTGTTTCAAAAATGTTATACTGCCAACCTGTGTCATAGAGATGTCTTCTGTTTTTAAAAAAAAACCATGAATAAAGCTACTTTAAAGGAAATTACTGCTTTGTCCAACCCCGAAGAGCTATGAGATCTTTGCTCACCAATTCTCATAAAACTTGTATTTGTTATGCCTTTTTGTGACTTTAGTATTACGATCTATTATAAATAAAATGCATTTCATTGATTGATGTTGTCATAACTATAAAGGGAAGGGTAACAGCTCTCCTGTGTACAGTACTATAAAACCCCTCCTGGCCAGAGACTCCAAAATCCTTTTACCTGTAAAGGGTTAAGAAGCTCTGGTAACCTGGCTGACACCTGACCCAAAGGACCAATAAGGGGACAAGATACTTTCAAATCTTGGGGGGGGAGAGGCTTTTGTTTGTGCTTTTTGTTTGGGGGTTGTTCGCTCTTGGGACTGAGAGGGACCAGACATCAATCCAGGTTCTCCACATCTTTCTAACCAAGTCTCTCATATTTCAAACTTGTAAGTAAATAGCCAGGCAAGGCGTGTTAGTTTTCCTTTGTTTTCTCAACTTGTAAATGTACCTTTTACTAGAGTGTTTATCTTTGTTTGCTGTACTTTGAACCTAAGACTAGAGGGGGGTCCTCTGAGCTCTTTAAGTTTGATTACCCTGTAAAGTTATTTTCCATACTGATTTTACAGAGATGATTTTTACCTTTTTCTTTAATTAAAAGCCTTCTTTTTTAAGAACCAGATTGATTTTTTCCCTTGTTTTTAGATCCAAGGGGGTTGGATCTGTATTCACCAGGAGTTGGTGAGAGGAAGCAGGGGGGATGATCAATTTCTCCTTGTTTTAAGATCCAAGGGGTTTGGATCTGTATTCACCAGGAGTTGGTGGGAGAAAGGAGGGGGATGGTTAAATTTTCCTTGTCTTAAGATCCAAGGGATTTGGATCTGTATTCACCAGGGAATTGGTGAAAGGTTTCTCAAGGCTTCCCAGGGGAGGGAATTAGCTTTGGGAATGGTGGCAGCGGACCAGATCTAAGCTGGTAGTTAAGCTTAGAAGTCTTCATGGAGGCCCCCACATTTGTACCCTAAAGTTCAAAGTGGGGATACAGCCTTGACAGATGTTAAAATGAAATTAGTAACTGGAAAAAATGGCCAATATTTTTTTAAACCTGTGACAATTATAAATTACTGTATTCTGTCATTTACTTTCTAGAATCAAAAGTATATCTAAGTATAATCTAAAGTTCTCCTGCAAAATGCCGGCTGTGCAAACCCTTCTGTGGTTGGATCATTCTTGTGTTTTTATTTTAAGTACAAAATAAATATGTATAACGAATTTTAAAGTATGTAATTAGTAATTTGATATGTTGGGTGGTGCCTTGTTTTATGTGTTTGCTCCCCTGATGTTAGAACCTGGCTACGCCACTGCTGTAGGGGGCTCATCGCCCAGCAGCTGGGGGCCACCATGTGGGCTCAGCAGGGCTGCTGGCCACGGGGCCAATGGGTGTGGGTGGGCTGGGTGGGATCTCGGGAGTCACGTCTCAGGGATCTGCCCCGCTCCCCAGCACTGCTCCAGCTCTGAGCTGTCTCCCCTGCCTGGGACCTATGGGGCCCCACCTGCCTCCCCGGGGGAAGAGCCACCTGGGACTGGTGCAGAGGCTGGGCCAGTCTCAGCCAGTCACAGGGGACAGTGGTGGGGGGGGGAGGCTCAGCTGGGTCCTGAGGGATCCTGGCCCGGGTAGGCTTTGCTCCTGCTCCAGCCTGGCTGATTGCACCACTCCCAAGGGGCCGAAATTATCCTGCCCCAGGACCAGCTCTGGCTGCGCTGCTGGCTTAGCCTGGCAGACACAGTCACCTCCCATCAGGGCCGGCTATTGTGGCTGGGGGTTAGGGTGTGGGAGAGTAGGTCTCTAGTGGGTCTGGGAGGGTGCTGGGCAGTGGGGGGTGGGAAGATCTGTGTGTGTTGGGGGGCTGTGCAGTGGGGGAGATCTGTGTGTGTCGGGGAGCTGGGAAGTGGGGGGGGGGGTCTGAGCAGGGCACTGTGCAGTTGTGGCGGTGGGGCAGTGGGGGGCACTGGGCAGTGAGGGAATCTGGGGGGGGCTCTGGGCGGAGAGGTGCGGGGCACTGTGCAGTTGTGGGAGGGCTGTGGGGGGTCTTCAGCTAGGGGGGCACTAGGCAGTGAGAGGATCTGTGTGGGGGGTTCTGAGTGGGTGGGGGAGTGGTCTGGGAGGGCACTGGGCATGGGGATTTGTGGGGGTCTGTGGGTGGTGTAGCACTGGGTGTAGGGAGTCAGAGGGGTGCTGGGCAGGGGGGTAGCATGGTGCAGCATGGGCCCATCCCGAAGGGGAAGATGCACGATG